>NC_142684.1:124837272-125140303 GCF_056320005.1 Nelumbo lutea
ATCATAATTTATACTAATATTACATAATTTCATACTAATTTTCTAATATATTAAATTATTATTAATTTCAATATTATGTTATAATTATTTTTCTACTTTGAAGAAATTTTTTAAATTTATTACATAATTCTATTATTTTAGCTATTTAAAATCCAGTTATGATAAATATTTAAATAATCTATAAAATATTTAAATTTTTTATTTGAATTTAATTTATTTAAAGCTATTACATATTATTAAATATTTGAAAAACATTTAAATTGATAATCTGGAAAAACATAATTTAAATTGTTAGTTCGTCATATATTTTGTGAAAATATAAAATTATTTTGTATGTTTTTAATAAATATGTTAAAGTTATTGTAAAATTTTATTAGAAAATTTAAATAATTCTTAAATTTTTTAATCCAAACTTTCTTTTTTATATAGATATAGATAAAAAGTAGGGGAGAGGATAATTAAGAATTAGAGATAATTTAGGAGAGAAGTTCTCTACTAAATTAGAGATAATTTTGGATATTGATGAAGGGTGATTTGGCCTGACCTATTAAAGAGGGGACACGTGGGCACAACCTGACCAAGAGATGACAACTCGGATTATCATAACCAGTCCGCAATAGATCGAGTTCGGGTGCCCAACCACCCTGGGCTAAAGTGACCTCGGGACAAGGCCACCTTGAGACGAGATCGCCTCGGTACCAGATCGCAACAAGAACACCTCGATGCCAAGGCACTTCGGCACAACCCAGTTCGGGACTTAAAAACATCAGCTCGAGGATACTGACATGCCACTACGTGGTGATCCCGAAAACCCGTCCAACGGATCCCGGGCCTCACGGGATCACACCGCGTAACAGCTAGCATTATCTCCCTGCCCGATTAGGGCAGAATTGTTGAACCCTATCGGTTGGCAGCATTATCTTCCAACTTACGCAGAAACGGATCCTATCATGACGATGATCTCGGAACCGATCCGCAAAACCCGTGAGGACTCAATTATATAAAGGCTCCACCCCTAGTGGTTCAAGGTACGCGTGATTTCTATGCTCTCTAGCTCTCTGCATTCTTAAGCTATTTAAGCTCGCAACAAGTATACTAACTTAAGCATCGGAGCGACCTCGCCAGGCTAGCAACCCCAGGTTCTCTGATCCTACTTTTGTAGACCAACTTAATCCGTTGTCTGTTTGGAAGCCAGATCACCTGCAGTAGGGAGCAGCTAGATTGCGTAGCATCATTTGACGTCGTCTGTCGGAAATGCTACAAAAGGCCTTTCTCCACCATCAATAACAGAATCAAATCCATGGCTTCCTCCAGCAACACCGGACAAAACAACGAAGTGAACATCTCTGGGAGGCAGCCTCAATTCTCGTTTGTCTGCATCGGTCAATTCACCATACCGCTTACTGGCTGGGGTCCCAACGCTGACCATGCCTTAAGCGACTGCACAAGTGAACGCGCCACTCCCTCTTGTAGTCGGCGCAACGTTTGCTAAACCATCTGTAGTTCCTCCTGGAGTCGGGCAATCCCAACTTGACAACCTAGTACACTGCATTCGGGCCATTCAATTCCAAATGCAACAGGTCTAGCAGTTCCAGCATTATCAGCAACAAGTCCTCCATCACTTTTACCACCAACAATACCAGTAATAGTTCTCTCCGCTACAGTAGAATTCGCAACCAGTTCCACCTCAGCACCCGGCGGCGCAACAGAATCAACCCCGCCGTCGTTAGCATAATCACTCTCCCCGCCAAGGTGAGACCTCCCAAGTCCCACTTCCTCTTAGGAGTCAGGTCTCGTCCGGCAACAGGAGGGACAAACAAGTCACCACTCAAAGCAAGGCCCATCCGTTCATGGTAGCCAAGCTCAACACCTAGAGCCACTCCGCGCCAGAATGGTACCAGATCATACGGAAGTCAGCAGCACTAATGCGGAGCTGGTCAGGAAGCAGCAACAAAAACATCACAAGGCATGACGAACTACAGCTCGTAGCTAGCTTGTCGTTCCCAACCAACCAGAGCAATTGAAAGGTAAAGAGGAGGCGAGCTCAGCGGCCACAAAGACTGCTCCATTCCTGTCCGGGTCGTCTCCTCTATCCTTTGAGCTCCTGGCGTCCTCTATGCCAAAAGATTTTAAAATTCCTCCTCTGGACAAGTACGATGGATCCTTCGATCCAAATGATCATGTAGACTCCTTCCATCCCAGATGCACCTAGCTGGGGCTGACGAGTCCTGCATGTGTGTAGCCTTCTCCACAACATTAAAGGAGTAGCTCGCACGTGGTATAGGAACCTCATGCCAGAGACAATCAGAAGTTGGGCACAGTTCATAAAATTGTTCACCTCGCACTTCACCACTAGCAAGAAGTGTCTGAGGTCCCAAGAAAGCCTCCTAAACATAATTCAGAGAGAAGAGGAGTCAATTAGAAGCTACATCAAACGCTTCAATGACACCTGTTTGCAGATCCCCAATCTAGATCCATCAGTGAGGCTCACGACGGTGAAGAAAGGTATAACACACAGAGAATTTAAGTGGCATGTGGTGGCCAATAAGCCGAAGGACATCACGGAATTCCTCAAGCTCGCCGATCAGTTCATCAGGATTGAGGAAGAGATAAACCAAAAGACTGAGAATCCAGTAGAATAAAGGAAAAGAGAAGGTGATGACACATGTAATGGTGGCACCAAGCGAAGAAAGAGCAAGTCCCCAACTAGGGGAGGAAACAAGCCCGGGAGTCGATCTCCTTCACAATCTCACATGTCGGGTCGGTGTTCCCGAATTCCGCCAGTTGAACAGACAAGCTACACGCCTCTCAACATGAAGCGAGGAGAAATCCTTATGGCAATCAAGGACTCCTATGTCAAGTGGCCACCTCGGTTGAGGGGGGACCCCGCTACCAGAACGGAAACGTGTATTGTCACTTTCACAAAGATCACGGACATAGTACAAAAAATTGTAGAAACCTCCACGACGAGATCAAAGAACTCATCCGTCACAGATATCTGAAAAGTTTTATACAAAAAGAAAATAAAAACCAAGCAGATCAGTAGGAGGAGCAAAGAAGAAATGCTCTGGAGTCCAGTAGCAGGCAGAATGAGCAGCCACAGAGGTAATTACCAAAAGAAAGGCCGATCCACGTAGTAATCAACATGATTACTGGCGGATCCATCATTGTGGGCTGCACCTCAGCGGCGAGTAAAGCTTCATTTCGCGAACTAGAGCATGAAGAGCAGAATCCATCGAAGTGACCCAGGCTCGAAGATCCCATTTACTTCACAGAAGATGATGCATGTGGGATCCTGTACCCCCATGACAATGCCCTGGTGATAACGATGAGACTGGATGACTTCGAAGTGAAGTGCGTCCTAGTGGATTCGGGCAGTTCGGCCGGCATTCTACTCAAGGACACCTTCGAGAAGCTCTAGCTCCAAGAAAGTGATCTTAAGCCGACAAATAATCCCTTGGTAGGTTTCAGCGGCGAAGAGGTCAGGCCTCTAGGTCGAGTCTCAGTACCCGTAGAGGTCGGCACATGGCCCAACATTGTAAGATTCGAGCATACATTCCCAGTGGTCGCAACTCCCTCCCCATACAACACCATAGTAAGTTGGCTCATTACCCACACACTACGCGTGGTAGTGTCCACCTACTATTTGGCCATGAAGTCCCCGACGGACTATGGAGTAGGGGTTGCCACCCTCAAGGAGAAAGCCAAGCTAGAGGTTGACATCGAGCTCGAGCAACCTATGGAGTACACCGAAGAGCGATCTACACCAATGGAAGAGACTATCCATATCCCGGTCTCAGCAATGATCCAGCAAAGGCTCTCCAGATCGGTGCTTCGATTGAGGAACCGCTCCACTCTCAGTTGGTAAGTTTTTTAATTAAAAATTTAGATGTGTTTGCCAGGTCCGCATCCTAAGTCACAAGTTAAATACCGATCCCTTAGTCAGGCCCATTTGAGAGAAAAAACGCAACCTCGCCCCAGAGCACTGGAGGATAGTCGATGAGGAGGTCGGGAAGCTCCTTGCAGCCAATTTCATTAGGGAGGTCCATTACCCGAGCTGGGTAGCTAACCCGGTCCTAGTAAAAAGGCCAACGGTAAATGGCGCATGTGCATCAATTATACCAACCTGAATCGAGCTTGCTCAAAGGATTGTTTCCCATTGCCCAAGTTCGACCATCTAGTGGACGCAACCTCAGGGCATGAGTTGCTAAGCTTTCTGGATGCATACTTGGGATACAACCAAATCAGGATGGACCCAGCCGATGAGGAAAAAATAGCCTTCATAACCGAGCTTGGACTATACTGCTACAAGATTATGCCCTTCAGACTAAAAAATGTTGGGGCGACCTTCCAAAGACTTGTAAATAGAATTTGAGCCGTTGATCGACAACAAGGTTGTATGTTATGTAGATAATATGGTCATAAAGACCCAATTTTCAAAATTTTTACTGAATGATTTGCAAAGTGTCTTTGAAATTTTGTGTAAGTATAACATGAATTTAAATCCTAACAAGTGCGTCTTCGGTGTCACCTCAGGTAAATTCCTGGGCTACATAGTCAACCGACGTGGCATCGAAGCTAACCCCGAGAAAATAAAGGTCATCCTAGATATGAGGCCACCTCGCAAATTGAAGGAGGTTCAAAGGCTGAACGGTTGTATAGCCGCTCTGAGCCGCTTCATGTCTAAATCGATGGATCATTATCTGCCTTTCTTTAAGGCCATAAATAAAAACAAGGACTTCGAATGGACCACAGAATGTCAGCTCGCCTTCGACAAGCTAAAAAAATACCTAATTAGCATCTCGGTTCTGACCCGGCCCGAGGAGGGAGATGTTTTAAAGTTGTACCACTCCGCAAGTGATGAGGTAGTAAGCTCAATACTGATAAAGAAAGTAGATCGGGTCCAATGACCTATCTACTATGTCAGAAAGGTTTTGCTGAAATAATGGTAGGATCCATCTAATGGACGCCTAAAAGGTGCAAAATGGGGGAAGAATTTCAAAAAAATTTTCCTACCTTCTTCCAACTGCGAATCATATTCCCTAAATTTACAATACATTATTCAAGGATCCTACTTGAACCATAAACAAACTAGATCTGAACCAAAAGGAAACAAGAAGCATTATACCTGAACCGGAGAAATAATATCTCCCAAAGTTGGTGTTCACGCCCAAAGAAATGACCAAGATCGGCTCCTGCTGAAGATGACACAGCTGTGGATGGAACAGAACCAGTAGGGTGCGTCCTACACACTGAATTCTTCACAAGAACCCTCTGGAAACCTTGAACACCGAATCCTAGTGTCTTTCTTGCAAGACTATTGTCAAGAACTGCTTTCTTGACTATTTGTTGCTGCAAAGATCCAATCTTCCAACAGGTAGTGGCGACGGCTAAAGGAGAAGTCCAGGGATGAAGAGGGCAGAATTGTCTCTTCTCTCTGGAGTCTGTGAGAGATCAAATCTCAGATTGCAGGATGTGTGTCTTGCTTACTCCAACCCCCTAGTTCGAAATCTGATATTTCTGCTAGGGTTTTCTCCTCTTTCTTCTTGATTAAGAAACCTCCCAATATTTTGGGAGTTATCCCAATCCAAATCAGTATTTGGATAGAGGTTAATCTTAATCCTATCTACAGATTAAGTTAGTTAACTCCTGATCTTATTAGGAGGTTACCAGATTCAAATCTAATTTGAATTTGGTCTCTTAGAGTGGATAAGGTCAAAGACCCAATCCTTTTACTAACACTAATCTCAGATTCGCCCTATGAACTGGTGATCATATTAGCCCAGTTTGAAATGGGCTTTTGGACCATTAAGTGTTCAGTGTTTAACTAGTTTCCAACCTGTTGCCCAGTTGGGCTTCTTTGTATTGCGTGGGACCCAAGCATTGATCTACACACCAGCCACATGGGTTCGGCCCAGCCTTTATTACAAGGCCCAGCCGAATTCACTGAAAGATTCAGTGACCCCCTTGAGCCCATCACATGAACCCTATGGGCCCAACACTTACATTAAGTGGTCTCTCGGCCAAGCCATCTTATAAAAACCCAGGGACTGTGGGCAGGTGCAAGATTAGCCCATCAGGTATTATCCTAAATGGTCTTACACTTAACCTCTCAACCCTTAATGATCAAGCACTGCCCGACAAGAGAACACCACTCTCTCGGCTGCAAGGAACAGTGCCGCACTCTCTACTCACATGGATCCCGGGAATTAAAGCCTTTTGCAAATCTTTTGAAACCGTACATATACATATATATATATATATATATATATATATCTTATTTTGCAAAACAAACTTCCAACGATTGAAATCAACTGCCGGCAGTTTGGTTTCCATCAGAGAGAGTGTATTACCGATCATTACCATTGTCCGAAAAAGGGGCTGATCCTGTCACTATGACCACTCACTCAAATGAATTCTCAGACTGCCCCAACATGTCCAGGTTTTGACCCCCACTAAGGATCTCACTGATTGATACATCAAAGACAGCCCGATCCGACACCTAGTGATGTGTCATAATCGAGTCTAGGGGTCAGGTGTAACTTTCTAGTCTTGCCCATCTGTCTCCAAGGTCTAGGGCAATATTGGAAATCTGGTCCGGTTCAAGGGTTCAAGCAATCCCATACTGCATGTGCCTTGGGTCTTACCCTGATGGCCGAAACAAGCCATTCCAACACTTGGTGGCACACCAGTATCAGCCTTGGCAAGATAAATCTCCCCAGACTTATCCAATGGCTGTGAACATTTAAAAACTAACACAAGTTTCTATAAGTGTCCAGTCTTAGGGTCTTACACAGAATTATACCAAACAACATGAATCAAACATGCACTTTAATTTATTTCCACTAAATAACAAAAGTACATCAAATCCGATTGAAGCTAAGGGCATACAAGACTGTCTAACAGCTCCCACTTGCACTTAGGTCCAATCTGGTACAAGCCGGAGTCCCATACTTTCCACGTGTTTCTCAAACACCTTCTGTGTTAGTGGCTTAGTCAATGGGTCTGCCACATTATCCGTTGATGCTACCTTCTGAATTAAGACGTCCCCTCTACCAACGATCTCCCGCAGTACATGGTACTTCCTCTCGATGTGCTTTGACTTCAAGTGGGCCTGAGGCTCTTTAGCCTGGGCGATCGCTCCATTGTTGTCACACAACAACGGGATGGGTGATGTGCTGGACGGAATCACTCCCAATTCGTGTATGAATTTCTTCATCCACACGGCTTCCTTGGCAGCTTCACTTGTGGCAATGTACTCGGCCTCGGTTGTGGAGTCTGCAGTGGACCCCTGTTTGCTGCTTTTCCAACAAACAGCACACGATCCTATCGTGAAAACATACCCAGATGTTGACTTTCTATCATCTGGATCCGACTAGAAATTGGCATCGGTATACCCCAGAACTTGTAGTGAACTACCATCGAATACCAGACAAAACTCTTTTGTCCTTCGAAGGTATTTAAGTATGTTCTAAACAGTAGTCCAATGCTCCTGCCCTGGGTTAGCCTGGAATCTGCTTACCACACTCACCGCCTGAGCTATGTCCAGGCGAGTGCACAGCATGGCATACATGATGCTCCCTACGGCTGAGGCATAGGGAACGTCTCTCATGCCCTCAATCTCCTCAGAAGTCTTGAGAGACATCTTCTTGGAGAAAGTTACTCCATGTCTGAAAGGAACATTTCCTTTCTTGGAGTTTTCCATGTTGTACCTTTTGACAATTTTGTCAATGTAAGCAGCCTGGGATAATCCAATTATCCGCTTTGATCTATCTCTATAGAGTCGAAGACCCAGTATGTATGAAGCTTCTCTAAGATCTTTCATGGAGAACTGCTGTGACAGCCATACCTTGACCGAAGTCAACACTCCTACATCATTCCCAATGAGTAGGATATTGTCCATGTACAATACTAAAAAAGTAATCTTATCCCCACTAGACTTCCTGTAAACATAGGGCTCATACGGATTCTGCTCAAAATCAAACGTTTTGACAGCAGAATCAAAACGGATGTTCCAACTCCTAAAAGTTTGCTTAAGTCCATATATGGATCTGTTGAGTTTACATACCATGTGTTCCTGACCAACAACAATAAAGCCTTGCGGCTGCTGCATGTAGATAACTTCACTAAGATCTTCATTCAGGAACGCGGTTTTGACATCCATTTGCCAAATCTCGTAGTTATGGTATGCTGCTACAGCTAGCAGGATCCTAATGGATTTAAGCATGGCCACGGGCGAAAAGGTTTCCTCATAATCGATAACTTCTTTCTGAGTATACCCTTTCACCACCAAGCGAGCTTTATAGGTCTCAATCCTGCCATCGGGGCCCTTCTTCCTCTTGTAGATCCATTTGCAACCAATTGTTTTTACCCAGAGGGCGGATCCACTAGAGTCCAGACTCCATTGGTCTCCATTGAGTCCATCTCAGCTCTCATGGCCTCCACCCACTTCTGGGAATCTATGTCTAACATAGCTTCCGCGTAAGTCACGGGATCCTCTTCACTAGTCAAAGCTTCCACCAGGTAGATATCCTGGTCATAACCATATCGGACTGGTGGTCTGGATACCCGGGTGGACCTTCTAGGTTGGTCACTACCTGGAACTTGTGGGACATCTCCCACTGCTCGTGAGCTCTCCTCATCAAGAACTATTTCCTGACGGTGAGTGTCGATGATGTATTCAGATTCTAAGAATTTGGCGTTTCGACTGCAGAACACTTTCTACTCAATTGGGTCATAGAATAGATAACCCACTGAATCCTTTGGGTAGCCTATAAATAGGCAACGGCTGGTTTTGGATTCCAACTTGTCTGCACTTGTTCTTCTAACGTGTGCAGGACAACCCCAAATCTTCAAGTGTCTTACACTTGGCTTCCTTCCGGTCCATAGTTCATATGGAGTTTTCGGAACTGATTTGGTTGGAACCCGATTCAGCACGTTGATAGCAGTCTCTAATGCATATCCCCAAAAGGATGTGGGTAATTCTGAGCGTACGAGAAGTGACCGGACCATGTTCAACAAGGTCCTATTCCTCCTCTCTGAAACTTCGTTGAGTTGTGGTGTAGCAGGAGGAGCTAGTTGTGACACTATCCCATTGTCCTTTAAGTAGTCCCTGAATTTGTCAGAGAGATACTCACCACCTCGATCCTATCGAAGGGCCTTAACTTCTCTCCCTAACTGTTTCTCGACTTCCTATCTGAACTCTTTGAACTTTTCAAAGGATTCAGATTTGTGTCTCATTAGGTACACGTAACCACATCGTGAAAAATCATCTGTAAAGGTGATGAAGTACACATGTTGATTCCGTGTCCTAACACTCAGGGGACCACATACATCAATATGTATTAGGTCAAGTGTGCCTCCAGATCTTTCAGGCTTATCGTCAAATGGCCGCTTAGTCATCTTACCTTGAAGGCAAGGCTCACAAGTGGGAAGATTTTCTACAGTCAGAAAATCCAAAGGACCATCATTTACCAGTCTTGTGATTCGATCAATACCGATATGGCCAAGTCGGTAATGCCAGAGGCACGTGGGATTAACTGTATCACGATTCCTTTTCTTGGGATTTTCAACCGACGTAGTTTCGGTTAGGTTAGTTTCTAGAGAAGGATGTAGAACATAGAGACCATTCTCCAGTTCCCCGCATGCGATGAATTTGTTATTCCGTTTAACAGTAATCATATTACTAAAATAAACAGTATATCCATCAGCACACAGTTTAAAAACAGAAATTAAATTTCTTCTCAAGTTCTGTACATAAAGACAATCTTTAAGTACAAGGACTCCTTCTCTAAAAACTAATTCTATGGTTCCTATCGCCGCAGTTGCAACACTTGCAGTCGTTCCCAAGAATAGTGTCACCTCGCCATCACTCAATCTTCTGCTAACTTTGAACCCCTACAGTGAGTTACACGCATGAGTTGAAGCCCCAGAGTCAACACACCAGGACACAGAAGTAACTAACATATTAGTTTCTATGACACAAGTTTCGATGTTACCTTTCTTAGATTCCAGGTAGGGAGGACAGTTCCTCTTCCAGTGGTCGGTCTATTTGCAGAAGTGACAGACATCCGATGCCTTGTTCTTCTTCTGCTTCTTGGGTTTGGCAGCTTTCCTCTGAGGCTTCTTTGCCTTTCTCTTTTTCTTGCCCGATCTGTTAGCTTCAGCAAGCATAACCACAGGCTCATCCTTCTTTAAAAGATCCTCGGCCCTCTACAACATATTGCTGAGTTCCTGGACGCTGACATTCAGCTTATTCATGTTGTAGTTCATAGTGAACGCATTGAAGGAAGAGGGCAAAGAATTCAGGATGGCATCCACTTGCGTGCCAAGATCTAGCCCGGATCCAAGAGCTTCAAGTTCATTAATGTATCCCATCATCTGAAGACAATGGTCATGAACCACTTGGACATCTGCGCGGTCATGAACAATTTCAAGACCTTTTGTCGAGTAGAATGGTTCTGCTCTTCATACATTGTTCTTAGACTGTCCAATATGTCATTGGCTAGTTCGATCTAATCGAACTGACTCTGTATTGAGTTGTCTAATGAGGCAATGACAAAGCAGCGGGCTAGGGAGTTCTTATCCTCCCAATCTTGGTAGTCCCTCCTACGGGCCTCAGAAGCCCTATCACCTGGAAGTTCCGGGGCAAGATTTTTCACCACCTTATCTAACTTTTCAGAAGTTAGGACCAGCATAAGATTTCTGTACCAATCGGCATAGTTTGGGCCTTTAAGCTTGTTATCATCTAGAAGCTTTGCAAATTGACAGTTTGCCATTTTCTGATAAAACAGCAAAAAATTTAGTCCACAACCTTAGTTTGATTCATGTTACCTACATAGATATGGCTTTTAATCTATGTTTCATTCCCATTTATTCATCTCTGAGATTTTCCCTCCCTTCTCAGTGACGGAGACGACGGAATGTCTCTGGAAATGTGGGAAATCACATAGGGTGCGTGAAGCCAACTGTTTCAGCTGCATAACCCCACCACTTTTCTGTGACGAATCATATCCACTCATCATATGAGTTTCCCTTTGGCCTCTGTCAGACAAGGTTCATAGCCATTTTCACGTAAACCTTTCTGTCCAGTGAGTGCACACCCATCATATTCAGGTTATGCCAAGGTACCGTGAGAGAGTTCCCATTTTCTAGTGAAGCCCCTCCCAATCGGTCTATGACGCCCCTATCATCTAATGAAACACTCTAACAGATCCAACAATAAATGGATAGCCCAATTTTATGGTGCGTTTCCTCATTACTAATGGACCCATCATTGTGCTAATGACGGAAGGCCTTTAGAGAGTCCATCAAATGGATCTCCCTATCACACGCACTCATATTTGCTTGGAGGGAACAAAATTTACGCCCTAGTTCTAATTTAGGTCAAACCAAAGTGGCTCCCACTGGCTTTCATAAAGCCAGATTTCTAGTGGGCCTCAATTGGCTAGGGGTTCCGTACGCATCCCTTTTCAGGATTGTGGGGCCCACCAAGCAGAGAGGGGTCATCCAATGACCTCAAGGGACACCATGGCAATGATGTGCATTCAGCCATGGTGTGCGCAAGAGCCACTAACGAATTAACATGGACCAAGTGCTTATTGCCCATGGTCGCAGCACATCATACATCCAAACATCACATGTAAAGGAAGAATTGATCCAATCAATTAACTGCTGTGAAGCCCATCGAATAGCCCATTTAAAAACCTAAAGCATTAACAATTAATGTTTACTAGGTGTATGGGCTGAATAGCAGTTAGCAGTTTGGCCCATATAGCTTTTCCCACAATAATGGGCTTTTGCAGTTTTAACCCTTTAAAACTGGGCTTTACAGGTGGGCCGAATTAATCCCTGTAATTGAACATCAGATTTGGAATAATCAATGTGAGAAAAATGGACTGAAAAACAGCCCCCTTCGAATCTCAGATTCGGTCCAAACAATTTTGGTCCAATCTAGTCCGAAAAGGTCCAAAACTGATTTTCAATTCAAGAATTAATTCAAGAGAGATCTGAAATTAATAATTTTTTATTTTAGACAATCAAAACTAAAAAATATGGACTATTCGTACCACCTGCAAAACAAAGGTTAATCACAAAAGTTACAGTTTCATAAACTGTAAATCGCAGTATGCGATTTCTCCATCTGCAAATCTCCAGTGCCGCCATCTTCTTCCTTCTTCTTAAATCAAGAAAATAAATAAAAAACAGAAATCCTATTTCTATTAATTAATTACATTCTTGATCAAATCCTATACATTCAGTCTAGAAAAATAAAAAAAAAAAATTATTTACAGACCAAATAATAATAAAAGGAAGAAAAAAGGGTGCGCAGACTATCTGCGCCAAAACTGCACTGCGATCTCCAAGTTCGAACAGTCCATTAAATAAAAATAAATAAAGAACAGTTCTAAATAAATTTTTGGATTTAACAAAATTAATTTCATATCAAACGCCCTTAACAAGAAACCATTTCTTGAAAAAAAAAAAAAAAAGGAAAGCAATCTGCGCAGATCTTGGCATAACATTTTCTGTTCATCTGCGCAGGGTCAGATCTGATTTTCTTTTGGTTCAAGATTCGAACCTGTGGCTCTGATACCACTGAAAGAATGGTAGGATCCATCTAATGGATGCCAAGAAAGGTGCGGAATGGGGGGCGAATTTCAAAAAAAATTTCCTACCTTCTTCCAACTGCGAATCATATTCCCTAAATTTACAATACATTATTCAAGGATCCTACTTGAACCATAAACAAACCAAATCTGAACCAAAAGGAAACAGGAAGGATTATACCTAATCCGGAGAAATAATATCTCCCAAAGCTGGTGTTCATGCCCAAAGAAATGACCAAGATTCGCTCCTGCTGAAGATGACACAGCTGTGGATGGAACGGAACCAGCAGGGTGCATCCTATACACTGGATTCTTCACAAGAACCCTCTGGAAACCTTGAACACCGAATCCTAATGTCTTTCTTGCAAGACTATTGACAAGAACTACTTTCTTGACTTCCTGTTGCTGCAAAGATCCAATCTTCCAACAAGTAGTGGCGGCAACTGAAGGAGGAGAAGTCCAGGGACGAAGAGGGCAGAATTGTCTCTTCTCTTTGGAGTCTGTGAGATATCAAATCTCAGATTGCAGAATGTGTGTCTTGCTTACTGCAACCCCCTAGTTCGAAATCTGATATTTCTGCTAGGGTTTTCTCCTCTTTCTTCTTGATTAAGAAACCTCCCAATATTTTGGGAGTTATCACAATCCAAATCAGTATTTGGATAGAGGTTAATCTTAATCCTATCTACAGATTAAGTTAGTTAACTCCTGATCTTATCAGGAGGTTACCAGATTCAAATCTAATTTGAATTTGGCCTCTTAGAGTGGATAAGGTCAAAGACTCAATCCTTTTACTAACACTAATCTCAGATTCGCCCTATGAACTGGTGATCATATCAGCCCAGTTCGAAAAGGGCTTTTGGCCCATTAAGTGTTCAGTGTTTAACTAGTTTCCAACCTGCTGCCCAGTTGGGCTTCTTTGTATGGCGTGGGACCCAAGCATTGATCTACACACCAGCCACATGGGTTCGGCCCAGCCTTTATTACAAGGCCCAACCGAATTCACTGAAAGACTCAGTGACCCCCTTGAGCCCATCACATGGACCCTATGGGCCCAACACTTACATTAAGTGGTCTCTGGGCCAAGCCATCTTATAAAAACCCAGGGACTGTGGGCAGGTGCAAGATTAGCCCATCAAGTATTATCCTAAATGGTCTTACACTCAACCTCTCAGCCCTTAATGATCAAGCACTGCCCGACAAGAGAACACCTCTCTCTCGGTTGCAAGGAACAGTGTCGCACTCTCTACTCACATGGATCCCAGGAATTAAAACCTTTTGCAAATCTTTTGAAACCGTACATATACATACATATATATATATATATATATATATATATATATATATATATATATATATATATATATATATATCTTATTTTGCAAAACAAACTTCCAACGATTGAAATCAACTGCCGGCAGTTTGGTTACCATCAGAGAGTGCATTACCGATCATTACCATTGTCCGAAAAAGGGGCTAATCCTGTCACTATGACCACTCACTCAGATGAATTCTCAGACTGCCCCAACATGTCCAGGTTTTGACCCCCACTAAGGATCTCACTGATTGACACATCAAAGACAGCCCGATCCGACACCTAGTGATGTGTCATAATCGAGTCTAGGGGTCAGGTGTAACTTTCCAGTTTTGCCCATCTGTCTCCAAGGTTTAGGGCAATACTGGAAATCTGGTCCGGTTCAAGGGTTCAAGCAATCTCATACTGCATGTGCCTTGGGTCTTACCCTGATGGCCGAAACAAGCCATCCCAACACTTGGTGGCACACCAGTATCAGCCTTGGTAGGATAAATCTCCCCAGACTTATCCAATGGCTATGAACATTTAGAAACTAACACAAGTTTCTATAAGTGTCCAGTTTTAGGGTCTTACATAGAATTATACCAAACAACATGAATCAAACATGCACTTTAATTTATTTCCACTAAATAACAAAAGTACATCAAATCCAATTGAAGCTAAGGGCATACAAGGCTGTCTAACATTTGCAGGATGCCGAAACAAGGTACCCGGAGATCGAGATACTGACATACGCACTGGTCATAGCAACTCAGAAGCTTTGTCCTTACTTCTAAGCCCACACCATTGTCGTCCCCACCAACAAACCTCTAAGGCAAATCCTACTCAAGCCCGAGGTATCTAGCAGACTGATGAAATGGGCCATTGAACTCAGCGAGTACGACATCCGGTATGAACCTTGGATAGGGATTAAGGCTGGTCCGAGCAAGTCCGACCTGGGATGAGGAGCCCTGGATCCTCCATGTTGACGGCTCGTCCAACCAGCAAGGAAGCGGAGCTGGCATAATTCTGTACGGACCAAGCAGGGTGAAACTGGAATACACGCTCTGATTCGGGTTCGCAGTGTCTAACAATGAAGTAGAGTATGAAGCATTAGTAGCTAGGCTCACCTTAGTAAAGGAGGTGAAAGCCAAACATCTCATCATCTCTAGTGACTCCCAACTCTTGATCAACCAGGTCAGTGACAAGTATGAAGCACATGACCCCACCATGGCCACTTTTTTAGCCAAGGTTAGGGAGGTCCTAGGCAGCTTCCAATCTTATTTCATCAGGCAGATCTCAAGATCCGAAAACACTGAGGCCGACGCCTTGTCTCGATTAGCCAACACAAACAGTAACACAATGAGGACCGTGTACATAGAGGACCTGCCTTGGCCTAGAATTCTCGGGGGGCAAGAGAGGTTGCTTCTTTAGTACAAACCGAGCCGAGCTGGACTGACCCACTCGCGAGCTACCTGCTTCATGGAACCCTCCCTGTAGATCGCAATGCGGCCCAAAGGGTAGAGCATCAATCAGTGAAGTACATCATTATAGATAGACAGTTGTACTGGAGGTCTTTCGCTCCCCTACTTGCGCTGCTTGCGACCCTCAGAGACCGAGCTTGTTCTCCGCACACTCATGAAGGCTTGTGTGGCGGACACTTGGGGGCAGAGCTCTCGCCCAAAAAGCGCTGTGACAGGGGTACTATTGGCCCAAAATGAATGCAAACGCACCCGAGCTCGTCAAGTAGTGCGATAAGTGTCAAAGGCATGCCAACATCCACCACCGACCTGCTGCCGACCTCAAATATCTTACCAGCCCGTGGCCCTTCGAACAGTAGAGAATTGAAATTCTTGGACCTTTCCTGCCAGCAACAGGGCAGACGAGATTCCTGGTGGTAGCAGTGGATTACTTCACGAAGTGGGTGGAGGCAGAACCCCTAACAACGATCACAATCCGCAACATACAAAATTTCTTTTGGAGGAATATAGTATGTCGCTTCGGGCTACCTCAGGTACTTATCTCCGACAATGGAAAGCAGTTCAAGGACATCAAGTTCTAGAATTGGTGCACCGAGATGGGGATACAACAGAACTTCACCTCGGTGGCACACCCTTAGGCAAACGAGCAAGCAGAGATCACGAACAAGGCCATACTCCATGGACTGAAGGCTCGCTTAGCCCGAGCTAAAGGACTGTGAGTAGACGAGCTGCCCAGTGTGTTATGGGCCTACCGAACTACCGTTAAGACCGCCATAGGTGAGATCCCCTTCAACCTCACCTACGGCACGGAAGCGGTGATCCCAACAGAGATCGAGGTGCCTACACTACGCTTGGAAGCCTACAACAAGGAAACAAACAACAACGAGCTCCGTACCAACCTCGACCTGGTGGAAGAAGTATGGGACCTGACATACATTCGAGCTGTAGCTTACCAACAAAGGGTGACTCGGTACTATAATGCCCGGGTCAAGAAATGGCACTTCCGTGTCGGTGACCTAGTTCTTAGGAAAGTTATGGTACCTGAGCCCAGTGTCGGTAAGTTCAGACCGAACTGGGAAGGTCCGTACCGAGTAAGACGGGTACTCGGGGAAGGTACGTATGAGCTCGATACCTTGGAAGGAAAACAAGTACCTCGAGCGTGGAACATCGGCAATCTGAGATGATACTACTTGTGATCACCGAACTAGAGAGAGGACTGTGAGTCACTCCTAGAAGTCCAAGGACTAAAGTGTCGAACTGATAAAAGACCTCGGCACTACGATAAGTCCCAATCGCCTCCTCGGCATGGGCACATAAAACCCAGTCGCCTCTTCAGCATGGGCAAACCAAGGGTAAGGAGAGTGGATTGCGAGTCGCTCCCAAAGCCTAAGGGCTAAGGTACCGAGCTGACAAAAGACCTCGGCACCACATAAGTCCCAGTTGCAACTTCGGCATGGGCATACAAGTCTCAGTCGCCTCCTCAGCATGGGCAAACAAGACCTAATCGCCTCTTCGACATAGGCAACTCATCTCCTCATGCCTGAGGTATAGACAGCTCGGGTATAAGGCCTACGATGTCTAGCCCACTTCGGCATATAATGAAAAGTTGAACCCCAACAAAGGGACAACTAACATTACCAAGTAGCCCGTACGCAGACAGGTCAGGTATATGCCCTACAATGTCCACGCACCTCGGCGTACATCATGCAAAGTTACCCATACTGGTAGTCCATCTCAGTTACTCGACGATTCGGGGTAACCTATACCAATTTGGTTAGTCCGCCAGTTAAGGAGTTATTTGCACTTGGAACAATTGATAAAAAGACAAGTGTATTTCATTAATATGAGTTCGTTACAATAAAAAAAAAAAAAAAGAGATTTCTACTGTAGACTGAGCTCGCAGGCCCAGGGTATACAATACGGAGGTCTATTCTTTTGGGCGCTCTTCACCCTTGCCCAAGGCTTCGGCAGGAAGGTTCACCCTCTCGTTAACACTGGTATCTTCGATGTCAATGAGCATCCCACTGTCACTTTCCGCCTCGAAATCCAGATCTTTGGCAGCTTCGACAGCCATCTCATCTGTGACCCTTGAGGTGGTGATGGCGCTTAGATCGAGCTATAGAAATTCACATTGGGTCAGCCACCTGCTAAGCTTAAAGCCCTTGTAGTAGCCTTTCGTCCCTGCCTTGATCAGCTCTCCGTGGAACTCCTTCGAGGTCTTGTATTCCTCGACAGCCTTGGCCTTGGCCTCCTCTACTGCTTGGAGGAGTATCTTAGTTCGCTCCTTGACATGGGCCTCGAGGTTCTCCAGCTCCCGCTTCCACGCCGCTTTCTCCCTCGCGAGCTCCTACTTCTCGAACATCAATAGTGATATCAGCTCCTTCTGAGCCCGTGCATCGTTTTTCAACTGGTTTATTTCATTGCGGGCCAGATTCAGCTCGGTGTGAGCTTCGCGAGACGAGGACTCAGCTGCAATAGCTCGCTTCAGGTGCAGTTTGGACTAGTATGTCAAAGCATGCACAACGGAGTTCACCTGCCAAGAGAAGAATAGCAGTTAGTACAAGAAAAGCTCTCCAAGTACAGAATTAAAGAAGTAAAGACAACTTACCACCATACAGTGAGTAGCCGCTCGAGCTCCGAGTTGAGCGACCGACAGCTCGGCCCAATTGGCGACCTCCTCGGCGTATACCGTGCTCTTACTCTTGAGAAGGTTGTACTTTGGAGTCAGGATGCTCAGAATTGCCTCCTCACTACCTAAAGAAGTGGCAGCTATAGGGGTGGGCTCCGAAGATGCCTCCTCGGGTGCGCGGGGCAGGGAGACCCTTCCTGGTTCCTCCTCGACCAGATCGATCACTAGAGGTTGCGCAGTGGAGGGCTGCTCAGGCTCAGGGACAGCAGCCTGTGGAGACTCAACGCGAGGTCTTTTGACAGCTCGCTTCTTCTTCTCCTTAATCCTTCCAAGGAGCTCATTCGCAGGAAGTTTCATGGTTGTTGTAACAAGAGAAAAGCGTCAAAAACAGTATCAAAATGAAACAAAGGCAACACAAGTAACGACCTACCAGGACTCAGACCGGCCTGCACGAGCTTGTCCTCGATCAACCCAAGACTGGAGCGCTTCCCTTGTCTTCAAGTCCAACCTGACATCGGGATCTTGGATGGCTGCCCTCCAGTGGGTCGGGAAAGGCCACCCCTCAGTGTTACGGACCAAAAAATAGCCTCTTTTCCAAGTTGGGACTTTATTCGAGAGTTTGTACAAGAGCTTGTAGCCCGAACTAGGGGACAAGTAGTAAGTCCGCCTATGTTCGGGTAGGATGCAGGAGGCATTCTTTTTTATTGAAAGGATAGAAGAGAAGATGTCGAGGTCAAGGGGCAAGTTATAGTCATGGAAGAGCGAGATGGTTCCTACTAAGTTACTAATGGAGTTCGGATGTAACTGATCTATGGTGATATTGAAGAGTTTTATGACCTCTACGATCAGGGGGTGAAGTGGGAGACGAAGGCCAGCTGCGAGCTGTTCCTCGAAGATCATGATCTCGTCGTGACCATGCTCCCAGGGAAAATTACCTAAGGGAAGATTATATACAAGGTCGCTCGAAAGCCTATACCGAGCTACTAAGGTCTGGAGCCTGTCCGCTGTCATCATCGATGGACCGAAGTTGTCTGGCTGCCGACCTCGATGCGAGGTGGACGCCATACCACTTGAGGCCTCTCGTGCCTCCCGGGGTGATTCCACCTTGAGAGGACCACGGACCGCTCCTTAACCCAAAGTAACTTCTTCGGTGGGGAGATCTACGACTTGAGCCAAGGTACCCACCTCGGCCCCTGCAAAATCACCGCGCTCATCTAAGAGACTATCGAAGCTAAAACTAGACATGGAAAAGAACTGAATCAGAAAGGAAAGATAGGGAAGACTCACCAAGAAGAAGACCAAACTGAAAGAAGACACCGGACTGGAGAAGCCGAGCTAAGAAGCTTGAACGTGACCTCAGAACAAAGATGTGTGAATTTGTGGCGAAGCAAATGAGTCTCGAGCCCCCTATTTATAGCCAGTATGTCCAAAAATCAACGGTCAAGATTGAAGCAATCCAACGGCTCCTAGGAAAACCGGTTGCGCGACCCAGGTCGCATGACGTCCGTGCGTAAACCAGATGCGACCTGGGTAATTCCTGGTTGAGCCGGATAGCTGAACAGGTCTGACCAGCGATTCATCCAACAAGCCGCCCAGACCTCGGGCCAAATCCAATTGTCTCGTCATGAACTCCTCGCACCGGGTTGGGACCCCTGGCCGGGGAGTGAGGGGCAATTGATGAAGGGTGATTTGGCCCGACCTAGTAAAGAGGGGACACGTGGACACGACCTGACCAAGATATGACAACTCAGCTTATCATAACCAGTCCGCAGCAGATCAAGCTCAAGTACCCAACCACCCCAGGCTAAAGTGACCTCGGGACAAGGCCACCTCGAGACGAGATCGCCTCGGTACTAGATTGCAACAAGAACACCTCGATGCCAAGGCACCTTGGCACTCAACCCAGTTCAGGACATAAAGGCATCAGCTCGGGGATACTGAAATGCCACTACGTGGTGATTCCGAAAACCCCGCCAACGGATCCCGGGCCTCACAGGATCACGTCACGTAACAACTAGCATTATCTCCCTACCCGATTAGGGCAGAATTGATGAACCTTATTGGTTGGCAGCATTATCTTCCAACTTACGCGAAAACGGATCCTATTGTGACGATGATCCTGGAACCGATCTGCAAAACCCCCGGTGGTTCAAAGTACGCGTGATTTCTATGCACTCTAGCTCTCTACATTCTTAAGATATTTTAGCTCGCAACAAGTATACTAACTTAAGCATCAGAGTGACCTCGTCGGGCTAGCAACCCTAGGTTCTTTGGTCCTACTTTTGCAGACCAACTTAGTTTGTCGTCCGTTTGGAAGCCAGATCACCTCCAACAGGGAGCAGCTAGATCGCGCAACATCAAAGATAAATAGGAATTAGAGATAATTTAGAAGATAAATAGGAATTAGAGATAATTTTGGAGAAAGTGGGAGAGATAGTTTAGGAGAAGAGAAAGTGGGGGAGGTTGTTGTCATTGTAATTTAAAATTTCTGCCCATTCACATTTAGTATAAGTATTTAAGTTTATTTTTAGTCATGCTGTTTCTTTTATTAATTTTCAATTTATATGTTAACTATGATATATCTAAAATTCAAGTAATTAATATGAAAAAAAAAAACTAATTACTAGTTTTTTAAAATTTTTAAAATACCTTTTATGTTCCATTCCATCTCAGTCTTCCTTTCCGTATCCATTTTTGTCTCGTTCTTACTCATCTCCATTTCCCTCTCCGTCTCTTACTCCATCTCCAATTCCGTCTCCATTTCTGACTTTGTTTCTTCAATGCCATTGCATTGCCGACCGTCCAAGTACAGGTACAGGGCTGTTGTAATGGCAGTAGAGAAGAATTGAAGCAGCCATCTTAGAGCTCAATAAGATCATCGGGCTTCACAGTTAGATATGATTTCGGTCATGAACAAAACATGGTACGGCACCTCAGATTCAACACAGGGTTGGGCTTCATTTTAGGAGAAAAAGAGAAGAGACGATGTCAATTATAGGCCATGAACAGAACATGGCCCGTTGTGATTGTGATCCACCGGTCAAATAATGCCATGAATTTCAAGCACAAACACCGGAAAATTTTCTGTTGTATTCATCAAATTTGACTGTGTTTTGAATCCCTCACACATTAAATAAGCCTCGACGTTATATATATCTTCACAAATGAAAAGGTACAACTGTATAAGAAACAAAACCTCACTTTAACATAAGCATCATCATTCAGATTGAAAATGCATCCGTCGACTGTCGTCTCTGAATAATCAAACCATATCTTGAAAACAAGTAGGAGATCAAAAAATATCAAATGTAGCTGATGACTGACTCTCGAGTAAAAAACACGATATTGAATTATCCTAGAGCTTCCAGACTGACCGTTCTTCTTCCTTTTTCTGGATAAAAAATAATAAAAGCTTAGTATCAACTATCAACGAAAAAAGTCACGATCAAGAAACCACGGAATGCAGAGGAGATACAGACAAATATAACCAGGAAAGGTTTTGAGGAAAAGGCAATAAAAACTGGAAATACAGATCAGATAAAATAGAATTCTTAGTCGAACCTTTTTGTCATATTCTTGTCGGCGGTGAAGCATTCCTCGGCTATGAAAGGGGAAGAGACGAGGAGGACAGAATGGAAGCCGAACCTGATGAACGAAATCGGGCCATATCAGTTTGAAATATGAGCTAGAGTTCGGTAGGGTTTTGTTTTTTAATAACTCATCTGCAGGCATCATCAAATTTGAGGCAGTTTCAGGGGTTTCTGCACTGAAATCACATAAAATGTATTTTGAAAATTTGAGAAATAACAAAGGGTAAATTTGACATTTTATTGTTTTAAAGGAAGATACTTATGTGAATAGAATTACTCAATTAATTAAACCATAAGATAGTTTAAGAAATTTGCCCTTCCCTTTTTATCGAGGAATGGGGTCGTCTATCCCCTCAGGTACATTTTCGGTGTCTTTCATTCAGGGAGTCGCCTCTAAATACAAACCTCTCTATCCCTCTATATCTACGTGTGAAGATTGTAACAGTATTGACCACATCCATCTCTCCCATGGTTTTAAAAAATGACCTGAAAACAGAATGATTCTGGCCACTGGTTTTTGGGTCGATGGTTCAATCATCTAGTTCGAACGGATGAACCATTCCAATAAAAAATTAATCAAATATAAAAAACGACCAAAAATCATTGAATGGGTTGATGGTTTGACCGCCTGGGTCAACGGGTCGTTGACTGATTCAACAATTTTTTGCCAGTGGGTTTGGGGTAAAACAGAACTAGCTGCTTAGACTGTTCCTAGGCCGAACGGTCTGACCGTCCGGGTCAACGGCCATTCAAAAACCATGATCTCTCCATCTATATTTTATTTTTACACTTAAAAAAAAAATCAAAGGAAAAATCATGTGTAATGGTAAAATCTCAGACTGCAAGAGTGTGGACATAGTTTTTGGCTAAGGATTGGGTTTGGGGTAAAATGGAACCGGCTGCTTAGATGATTCCTAGGCCAAACGGTCTGACTGTCCAGGTCACGGCCGTTCAAAAACCATGATCTCTCCATCTATATTTTATTTTTACACTTAAAAAAAATCAAACGAAGAATCATCAGTGTAATGGTAAAATCTCAGACTGCAAGAGTGAGACATGATTTCAATTTTCAAGTTTGAAAGCTGCACAAAATGTCAAAGGTTAGGATTGTATTCAGTGATTCCAGTCTACCCATCCTAACATCCCAGATAGCTGGGAGCTTGGGACCAACATTGTGCGATGGCCTTTAATCTATCTCCCCTTATTCCTTTCTCTGCTTTCTGCCTTACACCTGGTGAAACCTTTACCTTCATGGCATTTTTTTACTGTTGGTGACTATGGCAACCAAATCAAAAACACAAATTAAGGATTGTAAAGCAGAACAGCAAAAGTCGTGGTTTGCCAATTGAATGACTTGCAGGAATCCCTAATCTCTGAAGTTGTTGGAGACTGGCTGAGTGGTTGAATATGGCCCACTTTGATGCGTTCAACCTGGTCGAATATGAGATCGGCTTCTATCAGGGCAAAACTGTGTCCACATCGTTCTAACAGCCATTTTCACCCTTGAATTAGGAATATTTTCTCATAAAATAAAACATACAAGTATGAAAATATTCTCAATGCAAGGCAGTAAAGGGTGCTCGAACCGACTTTGCCCTGACTGAAGCCAAACTTGTCAAATATAGCCAACGAAAGAACCGAAGGGTGCATACTACGTAACAGGATGACATTACAGATTGTCTCATTAGAATCTTACATGAAATGAATATGCTGCTAAGATGTGCAGAAATTATGTTGGATGCATTTAACCATTTTCCTTATTTTCTTCTTCCGAGGGAATAGGGATGAAAATGGTCATTGTTCACACAAGACATGATTATGGATATGAGATGCCTGTTGAGTCCACTCAATCTGTACTATGCCTATTCTATATTTGTTGTCTTAGGTACTGCCCTAGTTATTTGGGCATCCACCGAACATGAACCATCCATAGTATTACAATATGCTACAATTTGAGGTTCAAACTTTTCATGCAAAGCGGTGCATTGACAATAGAACTTCAAAGAACGTGACATACTCCTTGTTTTCCCCAACTTAGATTTCTGTTTTTGGTCTTCTAAGAATTTGCTACTTGTATCCTTTTTCATTCTTTTTTTTTTTTTTTTTTTTGTTATTGACACTTGATGGTAATGATAAGCATTTAATAGAATAGAAAAATAAAATAAATTATGAATGGAATTCTAACCATAAACACTGATGACAAGGGTTGATATTGTAGACATGAAGGTTGCAGAATCAAAAATATGTTAGAATCAAAAATATGTTTGATGCTGTTAAACCTTGGTAATTCACAATTTCACATTTCACATAGAACTTTGTGGCTACCATGTAAAGACATTGGTAATTCACATTTCACATAGAACTATTAAAAATATGTTTTCCTACGTAGTACGTATTTATACCTTAGTTATTTGAGCCTCAAATAGTGTTATTGATGCATTTATAAGACAGTTCTTTTAACGTATCCATGTATATTAGTCCCCTCAGATTGTGTTATTGATGCATTTATAAGACAGTTCTTTTAATGTATCCATATACAAATCTTAATATTACCTATCCAATGTTCTTTCTAATACCTATACTTCTCTAAATGTTGCAGACTGTAGATTTTGCACCCAGTTCATGCAAGATTTTCAGTAAAAGTTTACGGTGGCCTTCGGATGTGACATTTTTTAGCCCAAGTGTGAAACGTTCACAGACTATAATGCTTCTTTGATAATTAATTGCTATTAGCATTTTAAGCAAATTTCATTCACTCAACACAGCCAGAGGACTCGGATGCATTGACAAATTACCTAGGCCTCTGTTTTTCATGCATATAAACAGTTTCTACAGTAATTAGCTCTAACAATCACTAAGTGGGCTGCTCTACTCCCAAGAGCTTGGGGTGCAGAACAAAAATTAATAGAGTAGGTAAATACAAAAGAAATTATCACATAGAGGCTGATAAGTCCAGTGCAAGTTTTCTGATCAATGAAGAACGTCATAACTCATAATGGCCTCTTGGGTGTCAAAAAGTACGATATGTACACTCAGCATGAAAGCTGTTCTGGAAGCTCCTCAATTGGCATAAATTGGTTGTCCTGCTGGCACAAAAGTACACACTTCACAATGCTCTTCTCTAGCCTCCCGCTATTGGGGATGAAGTTAGCAAACCATGCATAAGAAATCATGACATGAAGTAGAAGCTTGAAGTTACCTGCGCTTCTAAATTTGATTAGAAATATACTGGTATGTACACCATTTTTTCTTCTTGACCTTTTTGGGCAAAAATAATTTTCCAGCTTTTACTCCACTCGTTCTCCTCAGCCTCTAGTAAACAACAAATAATAAGAAAGCATGAACCCAGAATTTCAGGCCACTTCTGGCATCAAAGGCTTAGTCTGGAGAACAATACAAACTTACAATTTATGTCCATCATGGTGAGGTTGCTTTCCCCACCTCTTCAGCAGATGCATGCAACCAGCTGCAGTGAACAACCCAAAAGCAGCAAATGCCATGACAACCGCATTCCCAATGTTCTGGTAATATCCTTTCTGCAATAAAACAAATGAGTCAACCAGGCCAAGAAATTCGTTTAGTCTCATCTCATAAGTGCTATGGCTGAAAGACATAAAATAAGAAATACTGGGAGGAGCATGGGGCCAGGAGCATGAAGAAGTCATTCTTTACACATCTCGTAAAGGAAAATGAATTGCACTTGTTAAGTTAAAAATTTCACAGGAGATCTCCAGGGCCAAAAGAAATTTTCTCTTTGATCAGTGGATCCCAACTGCCTAGTTTATAGACATCATTCTAGATTATTATCATCTTTTTTGTGCTATTAAATGGATTGTTATGGCAATCCAATAGGCCTTTATGGCCCTGTAGATCTGCAAGGTGGAACCACCAATAAAATTGAACCTTTTTGCCTCAGAAATGTCAAAGACACTAAATAGATCCATCACTTGGTGGATTAAAATGCATGCAAAGATTCAATTTATACAGAATTGTTTGGGTACTTTTCCTTCCTCCATGCCTCCTATCCTTGAGTATTCCTCTAGGATAAAAAGCCACACACTTGGATCAGAACAAGCAGAACCACTGCACTTGAAGGAGCAGCAGACAGGCTTATCATCCCCCCACGCAGCTCATTTGGTATATACCTGTAAAAACAATATTAGGAGGCCTGATATCAGATTCCCTCCCTATAAGAAACACAACTGGTGACATCCAAAAGGGTATTAAAGAGAAATTCTAATATAACTTACACGGTCCTCAATCTTGCAAGTGAAGGTAAAATCAGGCCAACACAGGCATGGAACAAGCAAAAGAGAGTCACCAAAAACCCAATATCCTGCAAATCATAATTCCAATGCTTAGACTTCCATACACCAAGCTCCAGCACTAGATCATGTTTTTATATCTATGATTTATGGCAGAAATACCTGATAATCATAAGCAACTATAGACAAGACAAAACCTGAGGTAAGGAATGCAAAAAGCAGGCAATCCTCTGTTCGAACAGGTGATGGTCCACTAAAGAACCAAGGAACCGTGGTGCTCCCAAGCATTCTTGCACCCAGAAGACATGGATATATCATCCCTAGATTTACTTCTCGGCCATCTGCCTGGAACCAGGATAAAACATTGTGAGTAGCATATAATTATACAAAACATTGCAAAGCTGACAAGCCAAGAAAAGATTAGGCAGAGTCCAAGAAATTTTCTTCCAGTTTTTCTTTTCGTTCAAACCACATACGATAGAAGAATAACATAAAAGGCAAAGGTGCTTTTTTTTCGCAACGAAAAAATCTCAATCTAAGATCTCAAAGAATACACCTGAATGTGGTTCAATGATACCAATGACATTGAAATTTATCTTTTAGAGGACTATTCAAATGAAAATTGGCAACTCAAGGGAAGCTAAACAGGGAGAGGTTGTGAACATGTGAGCAGTTATAAATATCATCATTAGGCTTTTCTGGATTTTATTTTCATCTGATTATGCATGATATAAAATTGACACATAGCGTCTGAAATTTCTCCCTAGAGGATTATCCAAGTGAAATTGAAGCCAAAGCAGGGATGCTAGACCAGTAGAGGGTTTGAACATATATGGATTGACAAACTAACATTCTGGTTTTCCTAAATCTAAATAGAAAATGGAACAGGATTTCCGATCATCACGTCCCAAAAGGTATTTTGAATAGTATTTTGGATCATACCTAATCAATTTGCAATATCAATTTCTCCTCATTTGATAAGTTTAAACCCAAGATCCCCAATTCATTAAAAATCAAATTAATGATCTAAAAAAAATCATAACAGCATATAGCCAATCAGAAATTCATTTTTCATATGGATGGTTAGAATTGCAAAACTTTACTCCACAAGTAGCTGAGGGAATTATCTAGCAGATTTTGGACATGTTCTTAAAACAATCTCCTGTTTTATATGAGGTAAGTATGGATCCATCCCAGTAGCTTTATATATAGGTGAAACATAAAGCAAATATTGCATAACACTAAACTTCTAATACGAAGCTGCAAGGACAAATAAGGCAAGCCTCTACCAACCTAGTTGCATGCTTCTACTTGATGCATCTTCAAAATGCAAAGAATTAAGAAAAATATCAGTCACCGGAGTTCAGAACATATTCTATCAAATTCTAGTTGGCAAGTAAAAAGCGCACCACTATAGTCGGTGCCCAGAGAATCCAGAAGACTGCAACGGAGAATTGAAGGCATGCTTGTGACCAAGCCAAAAACCATACCCTCTTATCTGTCAAGCATAGATAACTACATTACCAGAAATAACAACAATATGTCCAAATTGAGATTCTGCAATTGTGTAAGATAACAAACTATATGGCCAAAGATCTACTAAGTAGGTTCCCCTTCCACCCAGTATGTGTCCCATCAATATGTTAACAGACCAGACCTCAGATATCCTTATTCAGAAACAAATGTATCTTCATGTCTCAGAAAGTATGGAACAATTTCTAGGTTGATTAAGCATGAGAATTTAAGGAAAATCATTGAGCACTTGTCACAACATGCAATTTGCAAATTGTAAGACAAGCATCCAATTTCCCATTTTATGTAGTAGCATAATAGATTACAGATGGGCATAAACAAGAATACTCAGTAGTGATTGCTTAACTATATATAGAATATTCAAAACAATTTCCAAAGAAAAGTGGGGGACCTCTGCAGCCGTGGATAATCTGGATCAATTTTGGATCCTTTTTTTATTTTTCTTTTCCTTCTTTATTTTGTCTATTTTGAGAATATGGTAGGCTTACTCCCTTTCCTATTAGAGAAAAGAACAGGATGAAGTTTTTTTTTCATTTCTTTTGAAGGGCTACACAACGGGGGGTAGCCCCTCGGGTATAGAAGGGGTATTGAGAGATTCAGAAGGTAAACTTATAGCATTGTTTTCCAGCCCCGTGAGCTTGGGTGACTCTCTCAAAACAGAGTTGCTGGCAGCATTACAAGGGGTGCAGATTGCCAATGAGTTACAGTTAGCAAATTTGGTGATAGAAGGGGATTCAAAAGTGGTGGTGGGATGGCTAAAGGACCCGGACTCTATAACCTGGTGCTACAGAAATGAAATGAAAAGGTTTAAGTAGCTTACTAGGAATATGAATCTCAGGATACAGTAGGTGAGGAGATCTGCAAATGGAATGGCTGATGCTTTGGCTAAGCAAGGGGTGAATAGGGATTTATTGTTTTGGGCTCCATTGTAATTTTCTTTGCAAGGGGTGAATAGGGATGTATTGTTTTGGGCTCCATTGTAATTTTCTTTGCTCTTTGCTTTTTATAGAGAGGTAGCATCTCGTGCCTCTCTAAGGGATGCCTGTAAAGTCTATCTTAAAGTCTAATAAGAGCTCATCTTATTTATCAAAAAAAAAAAACTCTGCCAAAAACCTTTCTGAATACCAATTGTCTTTCCAGAATTTTAAACGCTGATCATTTCCCACCTTCAGAACCAGACCCCTATTCAGCAAATGATACAAATCCATGATCTTCTTGCAAAGGGAGCACCCTAGGGAATTAACACTAGAGCTAGTTATCCAGTCACCTCTGTCAGTGCCATATTTAGCTGCAAGCAGTTTCCTCCACCAGCTATCCTTCTCTGTCCCAAACCTCCAGATCCATTTTCCAAGGAGGGCTTTATTAAATATTTTCAGCTTTCTAATCCCTAGAGCCCCCTTTTCCTTTGGGAGAACAAATTTGGTCCCAACTGACCAAGTGAATTCTTTTTTCCTCATCCCAACCTTTCCATAAAAAAACTCTCTGGAGTTTTTCCACCCTCTGGGCCACTTTTGTTGGAATAGCGAAGAGAGAGAGAGAGAGAGAGAGAAAGAGAGAGAGAGAATAAGAGGGCAGATTTGAAATGGATCTTTTGAGGAGAGAGATACTACCTCCCAAAGTTAAATATTTCGCTTTCCAAGAGGCTAATTTTCTTTCCAGCCTTTTCACCACCGGATCCCAAATCAAAGATGAAGTACACTTGGTTCCTGGAGGCAAACCAAGGTATATGGTACTATGGTAGGCAGAAATCCAATTTGACAGGCTAGGACCTCAGCAAGAGATTCAAGATTCTCAATCCTGCCCACTGGAATTAATCTACTCTTAGACCAATTTATTCTCAGCCCTGTAACCACTTCAAACCAGCTCATAATCCCTAACAGAATTTTAAGTTGATAGCAGCTGGACTTTTGGACTTTCTCCCCCAGGCTTAATTCAAAACCTTTCAACAGGCCCAACTTACCTACTCTATTCACAAAAGTAGTTAAGATCTCCACACAGATAAAAAGAAGAGGGGAAAGGAGATCCCCTTGTCTAAGGCCTCTAGTACTTTTGAAGAATCCTGCTGATTAACCATTCACTAAGACTGAAAATTTTGGAGAGGTAATGCATACCTTTATCCAGTTTCTTCATCTCTGACCAAAATTCATGCTCTCCAAAACAAAGTCCAAACATTTCCAATTCACATGGTCGTAGGCTTTCTCCAAATCTAGCTTACATAACAAACCCAGCCTGCCCTCCTTCCTTGAAGCTATCAATTCATTAGCCACCAGCACACTGTCTAGCATTTGCCCGCCAGGCACAAAAGCAAACTGATTTTTTGATATCACTGAATCTAAGACTTTCTTAAGTCTTTCAGATAAGACCTTAGCCAAGATCTTATAGCAACTCTTTAATAAACTAATTGGCCAAAATTCCTTAATATTTGTTGCACCCTCCACCTTGGGGATTAGAAAAATGTTGAATTCAGACTTCTCTCCAGAGCAGCATTGTGATGAAAAACCTTCAGCAGATCACCCTTCACCACCTCCGAACATTTCTTGTAGAATAAGTTAGTTAAACCATCCAGCCCTGAAGATTTATCTACTTCTAAATTTTTAATCACTTGCCACACTTCCTCCTCTGAGAAAGGAGCTCCTAGCTCCCTCTGTTGCTCCTCTGAAAGCCTTTTGAAAGTCAGATTGATCAGGAGGGGTCTTCTATTCCAGTTTTCTTTAAACAAATCTGAAAAATACCTCGTGTCAATGTTTTTCATATGTCATATCTGTCCATGTTTCTCCCACCTCACCATCTAATTCCAACCTCTCCAACTGATTGAACCTTTGCCTTGCATTTGCCATCTTATGGAAAAAAAAAAAAAAAAAAAACTAGAATTTTTGTCCCCTGCTTTAAGCCATTTAACTTTAGCTCTTTGTCTCCATTTCAAATCATCTTTATAGGCTAGCTTGTCTAGCTTCAGCTTGGCTTCTACCCTCTTTATTTTTCCACTTCTGACAAAAGACCCCTCTCTTCAGCCAAAATCCACTTCCTTGATAACTTCTAGACACAACCTCCTTTCAAGCTCCACGCCACCTTTGGATTCATGTTTCTAGAGTTTCAGACAATCTTTAATAAGATTAAGTTTTTTTGCAAAAATGAAAGAGCTTGTTCCTTCAAGCTGAGCTTCTGACCAATTGGAAGAAAGCAGATGGACCAGCCCCTTCAAACCATTTTCAAGCTTAAAAGGAACTTTCCTTATCCTCTGATTTCCACAGACCAGTTGTATAGGAGAGTGATCGAAGACCGGCCTAGGGAGAGCAGCCTGTTTTAGATTTGAAAAGAATCCTTCCATCCAAGAGAGACCAAGAATCTGTCCAACTTTACCAGAACTGGGTTCTCCTGATTGGGCCCCTACAAGCGGAAGATCAATAAGTTCAAACTGATTAACAAAAATATGCCAATCTCCTCTTTTCCCTAGATCTACAGGTTCCTCCCTTATTATCCTCCAGAAATCTCACCACATTGAAATCCCCTCCAATCACCCAAGGTAAAGAGGTCCCACCTCTGGCCTCAGCCGGATCCTCCCACAATCTCTCTCTCTCTCTCTCTCTCTCTCTCTCTCTCTCTCTCTCTCTCTCTCTCTCTCTCTCTCTCTCTAAATTTACAGTTAGACCATAGACATTTGTGAGCTGCCCCTGGAAGCCCCCCTCAAACTCCAGAACCACTGAGGCTGAAAACTCCCCAACATGAGAAGAAACCAGTTTGCATTTTGAAGAATTCCAAAGGATTCAGAGACCCCCTGTTGTCCCTCTAGCTGATTCAGTCACCCACCTCACTTGGCCTTGACCCCAAACACTTATGATTACACCTGCATCTACTGTTTCCAATTTTGTTTCCTGAAAGAACACTACATCCGACTCCCACCTTCTTAGCAAATTGCAAATCACCAACCTTCTCCTACCTGACCTCAGTCCCCTAACATTCCACGAAAGTACTTTTAGTTCCATCTGCTAACAATACTGAAAACCCCCATTCAGGACCTTAGACTGTACTTCTAGATTATGATTGGTGGACGTTGAACCAGTCCCTCTACAGGCTAAGTCGCTACATTATTGACATTAGAGAGTGAAATCCTTCTCAAAAGAATGAACCCATTACCCATAATTCTGAAGGATTGCAAAATCTACCAAATTAGTAGCTGATAGACTTGACAAGGAGGGAATCTGGAGACCTTTCTGTTGGCGTTTTTTTTTCTTTTTTAGCTTCTTGATATCTTTCCATATCATGGGATTGCATTTCTTTTCCTTCAGTCAATAATGCACTCATTGATAGCTGTAGAGAAAATGGGCCGAATGGTCCATAGGCTATCATTCTATGTTATGTTTTGTTTATGCTTTTCTCTGTAATGGGCCTTATTCTGGGCCCATACTCCTATATACTCTATCTTTCTACTATCATTTTTCTTCTGGAATAGGGACAAGACTGGGATGCAATTTCTAGCACTTATCCTTGGTGTGTTTCGGCTTCTTGCAATATTCACAGACCACCTCCTTCTTTCTTGTGCCACTAGGAGCTCCTATAACCCCTTTGGGTTTAACCCCCATATTTGCAAAATGATCATTGATGCCGACTCCTTGAACCTATACTTGCCTTCTACTCTCTTCACTGCTGACCAAAGCGTATGCTTGTGACAATGAAACACTTTCCTTGGACAAAATGTTCTACTTTGTGATGTCATATTCAGGATTCAGCCCTGTTAGGAACTCAAAGACACTGTTCCTTTCAACTAATTTCATGTATGTTTCAGCATCATTAGGGGTATCCCATGTCACAGCCTCTACCAGATTAATCTCTTGCCATAGAGATTTCAGGGTTGAGAAGTATGTTGCAAGTGATTTCTCCCCCTGCCTTAGATTCTTCACATCACTCATCAGTTTATAAGCTCTGGCAACATTCAATTTCTGGGAGTACGTTTCTACAACACTATCCCAGATTTCCTTAACCGAGTTCATCCAAAGATAGTGTTGACTAATGTGTGGCTGCATTGAATTCACAAGCCACCCAATCATTGTGTAGTTCTCTTGCATCCATCTCTCATAAGATGGATCATCCTCTGGGGGAGCTTTCTTGCTCCTAGAAATAAACCCCCATTTTCCTCTACTACAAATATGGATTTTCACTAATTGTGACCATGCTAAGTAGTTGGTCCCATCAAGTTTAACTGTAGTTACAGCCAACATAGAATCGACTGGGGTTCCCAAAGTCTATCCATATTCAGCAACGCTCTTGCTTTCAATGTCCGAGGAATCCATCATGCAAAGGCTCCAATTAGGGTTTTGTAGAGGAGATGGGTCGAATGGCACATACACTGTTATTTCATGTTATGTTTATGTTTCCCTCTGTAATGGGCATTATTCTGGGCCCATACTCTGTAATGTTTTGTGCTTGTAATTTCTTGCCCACTCAAGGGCCTCTCTTAATAAAATGTTTAGAGTGTTAGAGGGAGGTTTAGCTCGAACCTCTCACTCTCTAACTCTCATTGCCGCCAGCTCCCTCTCTCTCTCTCTCAACTTCTTAATCTTCTCTTGTTCATTTTTCTGGTTTTGCATCTAATCTCAAACAGTCATATACTTCAAGAGGACTGTTTTCAACTTGGTATCAGAGCGGGCCAGACCTTGGCGTGACCCTCATGTGGTTCTAATCCAGCCAACTGCATGAAGATGTTCTAGGGCTGGAAGTTTAAAGTCATTCACCTGGTTCTTGGAGGTCATTGGAGGGTGCCCAAGTCTCTACACACTTGGAGAATAGTTCGGTGACCAGGAAGAATCAGAGAGCAAGGTGTTCGGCCTGATTTAAAATCAGAGAGAGGTGTTCGGCCTGATTTGAAGTTCAAATCAGATATTCACTTACTGTAAGTTATCTCAGTTATTGTTGGGTTATTTTCGTTGCTTGGGAGGGTTGTTAAAGTATTTGAAACCCTCCTCCATTCTGCCCTACTATTCGGCTAATGCTGGACTGATTCAACTCAAAGATTTCTGGGTTGTTTTGGAGTGTAGTTCGGCTGTTGTTGGACTATCAAGTTGCTGAAACTGATTTGGACTCAGTGGTACTAGTCCAAAAATTCTGTCCAGCCTTTGGTTTGGACCTATACAAAACATTATTGAAGTGGTTCCTACTAGTTAACAGTAGGGTGTTAACTACTGCACACAGAGTGTTTGTTAAAAGGCCTCTTAAGGACTGTGGACTGTTATTTCTTCTCTTTGGGACAACGGTTGTTGGGGACCTGAAATACTTTGTGTTTGGAGGACTGTTGGTTGCCCCATTAAGGCTGAAATAGTATTTCTTACTCTAGAAAGTGCTGCCACCGAGTTGGACTGTCACGGTTATCAAGACTGAACTGTTTTTTGTGAGCTGGTTGTTGCCGATTCAGCTCAAACTAAGTTCATCAAGATTCCATGTACCTTGGAAAACTTATTAAAACCCTAATTGGAGTCTTTGCATGATGGATTCCTCAAACCTTGAAAGCAAGAGCGCTACTGAATATGGACAGACTTTGGGAACCCCAACCGATTCTATGTTGGTTATACCTATAGTTAAACTTGATGGGACCAACTACTTGGCATAATCACAATCAGTGAAAATCCATATTTGTAGCAAAGGAAAATGGGGGTTTATTTCTAGGAGCAACAAAGCTCCCCCAGAGGATGATCCATCTTATGAGAGATGGATGGAAAAGAACTACACAATGATTGGGTGGTTTGTGAATTCAATGCAGCCACACATCAGTCAACACTATCTTTGGATGAACTCAGCTAAGGAAATCTAGAATAGTGTTGTAGAAACCTACTCCCAAAAATTGAATGTTGCCAGAGCCTATAAACTGAAGAGTGATGTAAAGAATCTAAGGCAAGGGGAGAAATCACTTGCAGCATACTTCTCAACCCTGAAATCTCTATGGCAAGAGATTGATTTAATAGAGGTTGTGACATGGGATACCCCCAATGATGTTGAAACATACATGAAATTAGTTGAAAGGAATAGGGTCTTTGAATTCTCAGGTGCTTCTGATCACATGACCAACCTTTCCACTCTGTTTGTTTCGTATGATTTGCTTCCTGGTCGTGACAAAATCACCTTAGCTGATGGTTCTCTTGCCTCTAATTCTGGTAAGGGAACTGTCAAGCCTACAGACTCCTTAGTTTTATCTTCCACTCTTCATGTACCTAAATTGAATACCAATTTATTATCTGTTAGTAGTTTGACCAAGTCATTGAATTGTTGTGTAACATTTTTTCCTTCTCACTGTGTGTTTCAGGATCTGGAATCTCAGAAGGTGATTGGGAGTGGCCATGAAGCGAATGGAATATACTTGCTCGACACTCCTGGCCAATGCCTTGATCATCCCAAGAATGCTGCCTTTGGTTCTACTTCTTCAGAGTCTGCCAGTCAAATTATGTTGAGTCATTGTCGTTTTGGTCATTTACCTTTTTCTGCTTTGAGTCATTTACTTCCCAATTTGTTTAAGGGAGTCAATGTGTCCAGTCTCAACTGTGAGTCATGTCAGTTGTCAAAGCATTGTAAAAAAAATTACCCTGTAAGAAATAAAAGAGCTTCTTTTCCTTTTCATATTGTGCACTCTGATGTGTGGGGGCCTTACCACTTATCTTCTATGGGGGTTATAGATATTTCATCCTGTTTATTGATGACTTTTCTAGATTCACTTGGATATACCTAATGAAATCCCATGATGAAGTTCCAAGACTTGTGAGGCAATTTCATGAACTTGTTTTAACCCGATTTGATACCAGAGTTAAGGTTTTCAGATCTGACAATGCAAAAGAGTACTTTGAGAAGAGCTTATCATTGTATCTCTCTGACATGGGGGTTATTCATCAAAGCTCTTGTGTTAGAACCCCTGAACAAAATGGAGTTGCTGAAAGGAAAATTAGACATATTGTTGAAGTTGCAAGAAGCCTTTTGTTTGCCTCACATGTTCCTACAAGATTTTGGGGTGATGCTATTCTTACAGCTACTTGTCTTATAAACCGTATGTCATCCAGGGTTTTAGGGTTTAAATCCCCCTTTAGTCTTCTTCATCCAGATAGGGATCTTTTTCTTATTCCTCTTCGTGTGTTTGGTTGTACTTGTTATGTTCACATTCCAAGTGCCCAAAGGCATAAGTTTGAACCAAAAGCCCACAAGTGCATCTTCCTTGGTTATTCCCCCACACAAAAGGGTTATTGTTGTTTTGATCCAAAGACTGACACTCGACATGTCTCTATGGATGTTACCTTTGATGAGCTTTCACCTTTTTATGGTTCCGCTCAGGAAGGACATTGTCAACAGGGGGAGAGTTTGTCACAAGTATTTGTTCTTCCTCTTCCTGTCCCAATTGAGTCACTTGACAAGCTTGTATCCTCAAAAAATGAATCAAAGGAGGATCAACCACTCCATTCATCTTGCCCTAGTGCTCCTATTTCTTTACCTCCTCGTCCTACCCATAATCCCAAGGTGTATCAAAGGCAAAAATCTAGGAATGAGCAAGTTGTTTCCCTTACAACAGATGAGGCTCATACACTCCCAATCACAAATGAGATAACAGATACTGCTTCAGCCCCTTTGGAACCATCATTCCTAAATCTTGATGTCCCATTGTTGTTAGGAAAGGAAAGCAGAAATGCACTACACACTGCATTTCCAAACACCTTTCCAATGATCTACTTTCTCCTTCATACTTTGCTTACCTCTCTTCAGTTGCTTCTAACCCCATTCCTAGGTCTGTGTCAGAAGCTCTTGGGATTCCAGAATGGAGAGATGCCATGAAGTATGAAATAGATGCTCTACACAAGAATGATACTTGGGAGGTGGTGGATTCTCCTAAAATGAAGGATCTAGTTGGGTGCAAGTGGGTCTTTACCATTAAATACAGGGCTGATGGGACTATTGAGAGGTACAAGGTCAAACTTGTTGCAAAAGGCTACACACAGACATATGGGATTGACTACCTGGAGACCTTTGCCCTTGTTGCCAAGATGACATCTGTGAGGGTTCTTTTATCTCTGGCAGCTCACTTTGATTGGCCTCTTTATCAGTTAGATGTAAAGAATGCATTTCTGAATGGTGACTTATATGAGGAGGTCTACATGTGTCTCCCTCTAGGAATGTATAAGAAAGATATGCAAGGAAATGTATGCAAATTGAAGAAATCACTTTATGGCTTCAAACAATCTCCTAGAGCCTGGTTTGAGAGATTTAGAGATGCACTTGTTAAATTCGGCTATGTTCAGACACAGTCAGATCATACTCTCTTTGTGAAGAAAAGTGGATCTCTAGTAGTGTATCTCATAGTGACCGATGATGATTCCTCAGGCATTCGGGCCCTTAAGTCTTTCCTCCGTACAAAATTTGAGATTAAGGATCTGGGGGAGTTGAGATACTTCCTTGACATAGAGGTTGTTAGATCCAAGGATGGGATTCTTATTTCCCAGAGGAAATATGTCCTTGATTTGTTGTCTGAAACTAGAAAAATGGGTGTTAGACCAGTTGCAACTCCCATTGATACGAGTCACAAACTTTCAACTTCGGATGGAACATTGTTGGAAGACAAAGGGGTCTTTCAGAGACTTCTTGGGAAGCTTCTGTACCTGTGCATGACTAGGCCAGATATTGCGTATGTTGTCAGTTGTATTAGCCAGTTCATGCATGCTCCTAGAGATACTCATATGGCAGCAGCAGAACGGATTTTGTGCTATCTGAAAGGCTCTCCAGGAAAAGGAATTCTATTTACCAAGCATGGTCATCTGAAGCTTGAAGCCTATGATTGAGCTAGAAATATTGATTATAGAAGATCTACTTCAGGGTATTGCAGTCTGGTGGTTGGTAATGTTGTCTCTTGGAGGAGTAAGAAACAGTCAGTTGTATCCCGATCCTCCGTAAAAGCAGAGTATAGAGTCATGGCACATGGAGTCTCAGAATTGTTGTGGCTAAGGTCCTTAATGGAAGAACTTGGGATTGATCATGACAAACCCATGATGTTGTACTGTGATAATCAAGCTGCCTTCAACATTGCTCACAACCCAGTACAACATGATAGAACCAAACATATTGAGGTTGATAGACACTTTATTCAAGAAAGAGTCTCTTCCGGTGAAGTGTGTCTTCCATTCATTACTTCGGAAGGACAATTGGCAGATTTCCTCACCAAGGGTATTTCCAAGGCAAGGCTTCAACATGACATAGGCAAGCTAGGCATGATTAACATCTATGCTCAGTTTGAGGGGGAGTGTAGAGGAGATGGGCCGAATGGCCCATAGACTGTTATTTCATGTTATGTTTATGTTTCCCTCTATAATGGGACTTATTCTGGGCCCATACTCTGTAATGTTCTGTGCTTGTAATTTCTTGCCCACTCAAGGTCCTCTTTGTAATATTTCAAAGATTAACTTAATAAAATGTTTAGAGTGTTAGAGGGAGGTTTAGTTTGAACCTCTCACTCTCTAACTCTCATTGCCACCAGCTCCCTCTCTCTCTCAACTTCTTAATCTTCTCTTGTTCATTTTTTGGGTTTTGCATCTAATCTCAAGCAGTCCTATACTTCAAGATGATTGTTTTCAACTTTTAATAAGTTTTCCAAGGTACAGGGAATCTTGGTGAACTTAGTTTGAGTTGAATCGGCAACAACAACCAGCTCACAAAAACAGTTCAGTCTTGATAACCGTGACAGTCCAGCTCAGTGGCAGCACTTTCTAGAGTAAGAAATACTATTTCAGCCTTCAAGAGACAATCAGCAGACCTCCAAACACAAAGTATTCCAGGTCCCCAACTACCGTTGTCCCAAAAAGAAGAAATAACAGTCCACAGTCCTTAAGAGACCTTTTGACAAACACTCTGTGTGCAGTAATTAACACCCTAATGTTAACTAGTAGGAACCACTTCAATAATGTTTTGTATAGGTCCAAAAACGAAGGCTAGACAGAATTTTAGACTAGTACCACTGAGTCCAAATCAGTTTCAGCAATTTGACAGTCCAACAACAGTCGAATTGCACTCCAAAATAACCCAAAAATCTCCGAGTTGAATCAGTCCAGCAACAACCGAACAGTAGGGCAGAATGGAGGAGGGTTTCGAATACTTTAACAGCCCTCCCAAGCAACGAAAATAACCCAGCAATAACTGAGATAACTTACAGTAAGTGAATCTCTAATTTGAACTTCAAACCAGGCCGAACACCTCTCTCTCTGATTTCAAATCAGGCCGAAAACCTTGCTCTCTGATTCTTCCTAGTCACCGAACTATTCTCCAAGTGTGTAGAGACTTGGGCACCCTCCAATGACCTCCAAGAAACAAGCGAATAACTTTAAACTTCCAACCCTAGAACATCCCCATGCAGTTGGCTGGACTAGAACCACATGAGGGTCACACCCAGCTCTGACTTGCTCTGATACCAAGTTGAAAACAGTCCTCTTAAAGTATAGAACTGCTTGAGATTAGATGCAAAACCAGAAAAATGAACAAGAAAAGATTAAGAAGTTGAGAGAGAGAGAGAGAGCTGGCGGCAATGAGAGAGTTAGGGAAGAGAGGTTCGAACTTAACCTCCCTCTAACACTCTAAATCATTTTATTAAGCTAATCTTTGGAATAGTACAGAGAGGCCCTTGGATGGGCACAAAATTACAAAGACAAAGTATATAGGAGTATGGGCCCAAAATAAGGCCCATTATAGAGAAAAACATAAACAAAACATAACATAGAATGACAGCCTATGGGCCATTTGGCCCATCTCCGGTGAAGTGTGTCTTCCATTCATTGCTTCTAAAGGACAATTGGCAGATTTCCTCACCAAGGATATTTCCAGAGCAAGGCTTCAACATGACACTGGCAAGCTGAGCATGATTAACATCTCTAACTCTCTCATTGCCGCCAACTCTCTCTCTCTCTCTCTCAACTTCTTAATCTTCTCTTGTTCATTTTTCTGGTTTTGCATCTAATCCCAAGCAGTTCTATACTTCAAGAGGACTGTTTTCAACTATGGCCAAGGGGGAAAACCCAATATACCAAAGAATAATACTAAAATTAGTTTTATGAGAAGTTTACAATAATAAAATAAACTGATCAAAGCCCACTAAAAAAAGAAACAGAAATTACAAAATATCCCTCATGTTCTAATTTGAGAAGTTCCATTCAAGATTTTGACATTAATGTGCCCAGGGGACCCTTTATGTAGCCAAGTGGTCTGTGGTCCCCATTACCAAGCTTCTCCTAGATCTAGTACTTTCTCTCTCCAGGGTTTCTTCTTTCCCTTTGTCCATGTTTGCATCATTGTTCAACATCAGAGCATTGCTATATTTTATAGCTAAACCCCCCTCTCACTAAACTCTCTTGGAAGCCAGAATAACATTCACATCTTATAAGAATCTCAGTGGAAAGAAAGGACAAGGAGCTTCCAGCTGCAACAAAGCCTATGGTACAAGTATAAAAGGGTGTCTTGGGATACTAAGAAAACTCAGTAGCATGAGAAAGGAAAGTTAAGAGAAAACAAGGAACAGAGAGCCAAGGAAGGGAACTCCAATTGCATCGAAACAAAGGAATCACAAAATTGAGTGGTCATGGAGGGAAAGAGTTGAGAGAGAATTGGAATAGAAGAGAAAGACAATGGAGTCATGAAAAGGAAAAGAAAGATGACTTGGAAAAACTAATGTAACATTTATTGCTAGGTCTTTCCTTCCACGGTGAAAACACAACAGGATTCCTAACTCAGAGTAAGGTGCTATTGCCAACTGTTCCAATAAAGGGGAGGAAGTCGGAATCTTGTTAGGATATGTAAGTGCTATATAGATTAGCAATATGCCAAGTTGATGATAGAACAAAAACAGTATACCAAGTTCCTCCAATTGAATAAATTACAAAACGTTATGTCACACAAAAAATATAGGAAGTTCATACTCTTTTAAGAAATTTATATCATGATTACTATTTAGTGTTTTCATATAATTGTCAAAGAAAATATATTTAGTATTTGCTTATACCTGTTGCTTGATAACAGCTTAAGAGGCTAGACTCAAAATCTTATTGCATTGTCTTTTAGTGAATAAGCTTCCAAGGAGGCTCTAGGCTCCTCGATGGTTGACGCTGAAGTTGGGTACCATCTTGTTTGGAAAGGGAAAAAAAATATTCCTTATGCAGATAGTTATTAATGTTTTGTGGTTTCATATATTTAGTTTTTTTCCCAATACTGCCTTTCCATTGGCACCATATAGAGAAAAGTCCCTAAAAATGACAAACAATATGAGACAAAGAAAATCCCCAAAGAGGGCAATCACTGTTGGATAGGAGTATTCAACTATTTGCAACTTTTAATTTGCTTTAACAAAAAAAGAATGACAAAGCTTTCAGAGGATATACAATCCTTACCACCAAGAAAGCATGCAGAGATGGATGCCTTATAGCCCTCTATGGCTGTTAATGGTGGGCTTTCTTTCCACTGCCTAATTATATAGATAATACTCATTGTTGACAAGAACACAATAGCAGTAGAAGGAAAAGTAACACTTCTCTTCAAATTACCACCGATAAGCCAATTTGCAAGCGCTTGACTTCCAATAAGAGAGGCAGACTCATAGAAGGCCATTAGCCAAAAGGTGTCATTCAATAAATCCTTCCTGTAGCCTAGCTGCAAAGAAAGACAGCATGCATTAAAGAAAGAGAACTGAGAGATAACATCTAGATATCTGAGTGAAGTGCAAACCTTTTTCTTTGATAAATAATATGTGGCAACCTTCTAGTATGAGAACATGTGTGTGTGTGAAAGAGAGAGAGAGAGAGAGAGAGAGAGAGAAAGAGAAGATGCCAACCATGCAAATGCACCGGTAGCATCACCAAAGACTTAAGTTGCTTTCTATCTTGAGATGGTGCATGGCCTGCCAAAATCATTATATCCCTAGAATCCCTAGTAATGATGCAAAACTGAAGAATAAAGCTTTTGAGGCAAACCTTATCATGTTCGACTACAATCCATGTCTCAAAACCAAATGAAAATATGGAAGAAGCAAGAGACAGACATATGCTTGCCATCCAAACACTTGGATGCCTGCTAACACTCTTCCAGAAGCCAACCACAAGGTGAAGGAAGCAAAATAGCACACAGACTTTCCTTTGACCTCTGCATACAAGTTATATAAAAATCTATCATTAGATTTTCTTAAGAAAATGAGCATAATAAATTGGCATGAAAAATGAACAATCAAAAGGACTTGAATAAGAAATTTCTCCTTCACGACCTAACCATCAGGTATCCACTTGGAAAAATGATTTTACAATATGTACAAAAGAACATCCTCAATGCCCATATGTTCTCATAAATGGTCCGCTTTCTTTCTTTTTTTTTTTTTTTTTGATAATTAATGGTCCGCTTTCTTTCTTTTTTTTTTTTTGATAATTAATGGTCCGCTTTCTTTCAATATAACTCATGCACATTGATTAGAAAAAAAAACAATCAAGGATTACTGAAACATGGGTCAACTTATATAAAATTTGGTAGCAGAGGAAGAGAACACTTGTGCATAGTAAACCAATTTGACATAGTTGCTTCAGCTACCTCAGACAAGACTTCCATCATTTGATCATTATCCATTTGAAGGAAAGTTTGCTCAGACCAAAGGAATTCATGTGCATGGTAAGCCAAATGAGACCAACCTCAGAAGTTGTGCCATCTATTTGAGATAAGAGTTCTATCATTTTATCATAATCTATTTGAAGGAAAATACAGTGGCATCTCATCATGCAGAAGTTCAGTAATAGCTAAGTAACTTGTAAAAAAGATAAAATCTTAAAGTTTGAAACTACAATCCCAAATTCATGTCGCGCCAAGTTTATTAAAAAAACGCCTAATGTCATTCCAAAAATTACAGGACCCGGACATAGCACTTGCAATTAAAATCTCAGGAAAAATAAGAAAAATATGATCACTTACATTATATCAGAAAGTATGCCCAATGAAGTGCCGATGAGGAGAGAAGCAACGGATCCAGCGCATAGAGATGCCACCATGTGCTCCTTGCTCAGACCATAGTATGCATACTCAAACTCCCCATATATGGACTCCAGACCTTCCATTACTGGAAAAAAAAAAAAAAAAAAAAAAAAAAAAAAAAAAAAGATAACAAAGAATTTATTCATAATGTCAATCCAATCCCTCTCCATTGTAGGAATTGTAGTAAACATGAAAGATTGAAGGCTACCAGAACAGGGGCCAAATAATGTTAATAGAATGAAGTGAAGAACAATGCAAATAACTGACCTGAAGCAAGGGAATATACGAGCAGGAAACTTCTCTGGAAACGAAGAAATGAAGCTGGGATCGAGGTGGAAAAGGAATCAAGATCGAGGTAAGTGGAAGTTCTGTTAGAGATCGTTGACATACAGGGGAGAAGGAAGACACAGAAGAAAGAGGAGCAGAAGAGGAAGATATGCAAGAGAGGTTTTGGTTCCCACACGACGGTCTCGATCACAACCCCCATTGGAGATGTTTAGATCTCAAAACCCTAGAATAGGTGATGCTTAGGCAACCAAACCAAGAGTTTCAGAACCGAAAAGACGATGGGGTTGATATGGTGACGATCACAAACAAGGCCGAAGATCCAATGCAATCGTCATGTTGATAGGAGAGTAATCAATTAATTATTGTATATTTTGATGGACCAGTAGTTAATTAAATTTCACGTGAGAAATTTTTTTCATACTAGTAATTTGAATTTTCATATTAATAACCAGTAGTTATTATTATTATTATTATTATTATTATTATTATTATTATTATTATTTGTTGTTGTTGTCATAAATAATTTTTGTATTTTATTAATTGTTGTTGTTGTTGTCATTTGAATTTTATTAATTGTTGTTGTTGTTGATGATGGACCAGTAGTTGTATTTTATTAATTTTTGTTATAAATAAAAATAAATTTTATTTTAATAATTAGTTTTATTTATTATGATGAATATATATACATGTTACCAAATGCGATAGAATTTTGTATTTTTTATTATTTGTGTTTTATCTTTTCTAAATATTTATTATTCAATTATGATATCATGAGCTTCTTTGAAAAGTTGGATTATCAATCCACCACCTAGATAAGAAAATAGTTTTACTTTTAGATTTGTTTTAAATTATATATCATCTACATTATATAAATAATTTTTATTTATTATATTTAATTTTTGTTTAGCATAATTAATATATTTTTTTATATATTCTTTTGATTACTTGTACTTTTTATATTTTAAAGATTTATTATTTAACTATCATATTATTCATTAATCCATTTGACCCAAACCACTAACCCAAAAAGGAAAATAATTTGATTTCTAGGTTGCCACTAAATTTTATATTACATTTCAATCATTGATAATGAATGTATAATATTATAGATGTATCTAATATTTATTTTTATGAATATGTAACATTAGATATGTGCCCAATTTTTTTCTATTTTTTGTTATTATTTATATTTTCTATTTTTAAAATTTGTATCATTTGGCTATGAGATCATTTCATTTATAGGTTGATTTTAAATTTGGCATTCCATTTTCATCATTAACAAAATTACTTTACATTTATATGTATCTTTATTTAGTATCTATAATGAATATGCAATATTAGAGATATGTCCAATTCTTTTTATTTTTTGTTATTAAATATGACATTATTTATTAACCCATTTGACCCATAATGGTTGAATTGCTTGCCCACCATTGGGAGGGAAGAAAATAGTTTTGTTTTCAAATTATTTTTCAAAATATTTATCTTTATAATATTAAAATTAATTTTATAGATTTAATGAGAAAATATACCTGCATATGAGATTTAATGAAAGAGAATAGGAAAATAGTTTTATTTCTAATTGGTTTTAAATTTTATATTTCATTTCTATAATTAATAAAAATATTTCTTATTTATCATAATTATTATTATTTAATATGTCGAATATATGATGTTAAAAATGTTCCTAATTTTTTGAATTCCTACATTTTTTGCATTTTACCAATTTTTTATTTTTATTATTTAACTGTGACAACATGGATTGGCCCATTTGACCCAAAATGGTTTAATTTCTTATCATTGTCTATATGAATACACTAGTTTTTTAGGTAGACTTTAAAAGTATGTTTTATGTTATTGAAATTATTAATTTATTATGCATGGATTTAATTAATAAAATTTAAATATGAGAAGAAATAAAGATGCATTTAATATATGATTCAATAAAGGTGAATGCAAATTAATACCTTGAAGTGTTGGATTTAATGAGAGCAAATTGAATGCATTGAATATCTTATAATTGTCTCTTTTCAACTTATTTAATGTTAATAATTGATTTCCCTTTTTGCCCTCATTCTTTATCAATAAATTTAAATATGGAAGGACAAATATTGTCTTCAAAAAATTACATAAAATATTAGTGAGACTATTCATATTTGTTAAAGTAGTATAGATAGGGGTGTAAACGGATCGAATTCGAATCAAATCAGGCAATATCCGAATTCGAATCCAATTAAAAAATTCGATATCCAAATTTGATTCGCCATCTAACGAATATTGAAAATTAATATTTGAGTTCGAATCCAATTAAATATTCGAGTATTCGATTCGAATTTGACTAATTAATTGTTTTAGGTAATTAATAAATATTTTATTTATATAAAGTATATAAATATGTAAATCATTTATAATTTAATTATTATATATAAATTATATAAAATATTTAAAAATTTTATATAATATATATAAATTAAATAATCGGTCGAAATTGGATATTTGTCGAATCGAATCAGATCATATCCGAATTCAAATCCGATTAACTGTTTGGTATGAATAGGATATCCAAATTTGACCAATTAGATATTCGAATTATCCAAATTTGATTCGATTATATCAAATCTCGAATTCAAAATCGAATTTTTGAATACTATTGACACCCTAAGTATAGATATAAGAGAGTAATTATATGGAACTATAAAGTGCTATTAACTATAAATATCTAATATATGCAACACATCCTAAAACTAGAGAGTTACGTCTTAAGACGATTGACTATTATTTTCTCAAGAAGATCATTTCAAATTTGGTTATTTGGACTCTTAAATAAAATTTCCCTTCCTCCCATACATATTTATCTACTTAAATTAAATGTTGTTTTCTCAAGAGAATTATTTTAAAATTGGTTATTTCCACTCTCAAATAAAAGCTTTTTTTCCTTCAATATATATCTATCAACTTAAATTGTAGTTACCTCCACTTTCATAAAAGTTAGGGGTGGTTATCTCCACTAAAAAAGTAAAAATAAAAATTCATTTCAATTGATGTAAAATTCATAAAGTGGTGTTATTTAGGTTCCGTTTTATTCATTACCTAGTTAAGTATGTTTACTTGAGCAAGTGTTTCATAGGAAAAACTTGCCTGAATTAAGTGAGGTTCCAATGTTATGGATAAGTTGCTTAGCCACCTTGTAGGAGGAGGTAGTTGATACTCTCCAGTATCTTCAGTTACTGTGGGATCCAATATGATGGCAAATTAACATGGGGATCGTGGTCAATTTATTGGTTGAATAATTATCCCCTGCTAAATACGGGCAAACAAATGGGGCCTTAGAAATAAAATTTGATTTAATCTATTAAATTAAACAACAAATTTATACATAAAAGTCAAATAAAATAATAACATAAATTTACGACCTAAAAAAATAGATGTCAAACAAATTTTATGAAAACATAAATAAAAAATAGAATATTGGTCTCGTACTTGGTATGGGGATCATTTTCTCGTAGATGTTGATAGTAATGTTTGCGGCACTTCCTTGCAATCCCTAATAAGCGTTTATTATTTCCTTAAAAGACAAAGAAAAAGGATAAATTGCATATTAACATATTAACACCTTAAAACGTGCCATTGTAGTACCTAAATTCTTGAAAATTGTCATTTTAAGTTCCATTCAAGGGCGGAGCCAAGTATATTCATGAGTGGTTTTTGGCCCTCCAAACTTTTTTTTGTTAAAAACTTAAAACTAATATATATATCTTGAACTTTCAAATACAACTTGTGTAGTTGTATATGCCTTGTTGACCGGCCCCACATAACATAAAGAGGATGAATGCTGGTGTACTATTTAAAATCGTTGATAACTCTTTCCAAATACTTTTAAAATGCCAATTTTGCCCTTATATTTTCAAAACATTAGGAATTCTTTTTTCTATTTGAAACCATATTTCCTCCTATCTATCCTCTTCAATCTCGTGACTAAACAAAGAATACCAATAAACAAGTAACTAAAACAAGGCTACCAAATTCTGAACTGCACATGGAGATTATTGCATAGTTGAGAAACCCACTTTTCCTAAGGAAAGAATTAAAGATACTTGATATTGTTATAATCAAGGTTCAAAATATCGATATGCCTGATATACCGATAGGGGCATATCAGGAAAATCGATACCGTTTTGTTTACTTTTTTACGAAATTGGTTTAGGGGGGCAAGTTTAGGTCTCCTCCACCCCCTGAACCGATTAGACCCCCGATACACCCACTATAGGGGCGTATTAGAGGGATCCTGGATCGATACGTATTGGTCAATATGAGCCAATACGTGTCGATACTTTAAACCTTGGTTATAATTAAACATTGTGAAATGGATGGTTGGATCAAGTATCGGGAATGGCTACAGTTAGGTAAGACTGTAGATCCATATAGCTATCCATTCAAGGGAGGCAGGAGGAAGGTTGGACTCATGGGAATGTTAGTCTATTCAATGGACGGCCGGCCACAATGGGAAAATGAAAATACTTGGAGAAGGAATTGAAGAGGCTAGACTAAGTTTCTCCTTTTGAGATCGAATATTCCTTTTTTTTTCTTTTTTTTCTTTTTTTCTTTTTTTCTTTTTTTGCATATAGAAGTCAAAAACATTATCAAAAAGCCACAAAACATTTGGTGAAAAACACCTTTTTGTGCTTTTCACAAAAAAAAAAAAAAAGCTGAAAAACAACTTCTAACTCGCATTTTGGAGAAACCTTTTATTTATAAGTAAAAATCCCATTTAAGAATGTCAAACCAAATGCTCAATAGATTAATAAGCCTTTATTCAAAAAGTGCTTATCTAAAAGCTTATACCCGACTTGATAACTCTTTATTTTGATGCCATAAGAGCATTATTTCAGGGGTATTTTAGGTCTTAGAATAGTCAAAATGTGTTATTTTCCTATTTAAATTCAATATTTATGACCTCTGAGGATCCATGTGCAAATCCTAGAGAAAGCTAGGGAAGTTTCAGGGCTGAAATATAGTTTTTTGGGAAGCTGGTGTGAATTTCAACTGAGAGATGGGATGTTTCTATGAAAAACTGGGAACAAGAGGGTGCCTTCTATCTGCAAAACCTAGATAGGCGCCCCTTCTACTGTATTATCATACTCCCCTCTCCTTAGCAAACCCTAGAGAGCCTCCCCACTCATTCTTTTCACCTCTAACAAACCCTACCTGCCCTACGCTATCAAATCTCTACCCTTCACTCTTCCCTAACATTTAATCTCAACCATCCAAACCTTAATAGCCCCTCATTACCCTTAGATCTCTCCTTATACAACATCCTAGCTTTACACCTCACTCCTTAAACCTCAACCAATTACCTTAGGGTGCTACATCACACCAACCAATCACATTTCTCCATTCTAGATAACCAAATCTTAGCCCTACACAATATTAAGCGTCCTCTCCTTCTCTTCTCAACCTTAGGATCACCTTAAAACAATCCTAATTCTCCATTCTCAACCCTAGGGCACCCATATCTATAAAAACCCAATTGCTGCCCCTTTTTCTTTCTCTAATCCTAGTTTTGTCCACCCTTCTCTATAATAAGGGCATCAAGGGCCCTACAGAAGGGGTTGGTCAATTCACCCAGTTCATAAGGCTAAAGTTTCTTAAAGAGTTCAAAGGTTGTAGAAGGGAATGATGCCCAGATCTTGTTAGGAGGAGTTCTTGCAAACAGTCTAGCCAATTTGCAACTATCGCCATTGGATTTGATCAACCATCATTTTCATTTTATTTATTTTCTTTTATGTTATTTTTATTCCAGCAATCTTTTAGTTTTAATTTTTGTTCGTTTGTGTGTTTTGCATACCTGAATTTGTCTGATTCAAGGCTATGGTGTCTTGAGGGGTTTAAGGGATGAATGGAGGGAGAAAGCTTGTATTTCATCTTCCCGGATAGCTACCACCACTAGATCCAAATTTTGGATCACTTTTATTTGTTTCTTTTATTGATTTCATTGTTCCTTAATTTCTAAACATTAATTATTGTTTTGTCTAATTCCGAACCTTTAATTTCAGCATTAATAAATTTTATTTTTTTATTTTATGCAAATCCTATATACACTTTCCTTTTATTTGTCCATAACAAAAAATAATAATTTTTATTCCTGCTTCCTTGTGGGTTCAACCCCTTTCTCACCACGTACTGCGTTGTTTAAGGTTACGTGAGGATTGGAAAAAATTATAAATTATTAAATTGGTGTTCTGAAGTGGTTAACGACATGCTTCCGGACACACCAAGTTTTTGGCATTGTTGTTGTGGAAGCAATGGAGAAAATTTTTTATTTGTTTTGTCCAGATCTATTTCATTATTTTTTTATTTTCATTTGATTACTTGATCTATAATCTCATTTTAATTCTTATTTTTCTTTGATTTTGCAGGATGTAATAGAAAAGCTGGGGTACCGGAGCATTGTCGAACTGTTGAAGAAAATAGAATAGAAGAGAAATTGGGATTACAATTCAGGTGTAGTTGTCCAAATTTATTCTTGTTATTTTTTGTTTTTATTTTCAAATTCTTTTTGGTAAAATAGTGTTTTCGAATTCTTAGTTAATTATTATTTTTTATTTCTTGATAGATCCGATTTATTTTTTTTAGGATTATTTTTTGTTTTGTTCTTAGATGTATTTTTCTTTGTTTCAATATCTTGAGTGAAATAGACTTTTGTTTAGGATTGTTAGGTTCTATTTTTTTATTGTCGCATACTCTTTTTTGTTATTTTCTGTTTAATCCTTAGAGTAGCGATTTCCCTTGTTAGTATTTATTTTTGTAGTTGTTAATTCTTTTTTTAGCATAATTAATCCTTTTATTTTTGGTTTACTACAATTATTTGTTGCTTTATTTAATTTCCCCTTTAATTAATTAGTTATTTAATTGATTAATTAATTGTTGATTAGAAGATTATTCAAATTTTCGAATTGGAGTTTAAATTTCAAATTTTAATTTTAATTCAAATCTGAATTTGAAATTGAATTTGAGTTTAAATTTAAATTTTAAAATTTGAATTGCATAAAAAAAACTAAGAAAATAAATAAATTAAAAATTTTAATTAAATTTTTTGCATTTGCATTCCAACATTTAGGGTTTGATATGTTCTAGAGCATGCTTCATATAGGATTATTTAATTACTGAAATTTTTTTGTTAGTTGTTAATGTGTTAGGGTTTTTCATTTTTAATTGCTCCTTTTGCTGAATTAGCTTGTTTTATTATTTTATTTTATTTCTAAATTGCATATTAGAGATAATTGTTCATGCATTGTAATTAGTTGCATTTATTTTGCTTATTGTGTTTTTTTTTTTCGTTAATCTATTTAAGAGCAATCCAATTTAAATAAGATAAGGTGAGGATTTCATCACCCTTCCTTGGCCCAAAAACCACAATCCTTTCACGTGCGATTTGCCCTAAACCTTAATTTAAAATTTGGATAACAAGATCCTTTAGGGGCCCCCACACATTTGGTTCAAAAGTGTGTTAAATTTTAGGGAAGCTTGTGATTACTTTCCATAACCAAAGGTTGGTCTCTAAGGAAAGAAGTTAATCGGCTAAGCCTATGTGGGTTTTGTGGTTACTTAATTAGGTCCTTGCGAGAGCTCACAAGGGGAGCCTCCCACATCCCCACCTCTTACCTAGTTAAGCAAAGGAAGTGGTGTAATTCCAAGTGAACCTAAGAGAATTCACAATAGTTGAACCACTAATTTAGGAAACCTTAAGTCAGCCCGTAGGTTGTGTGTTTGAATTGCTTGCATTTTTTTTAACTTAAAAATTCAAATTTGAATTTAAATTTCAAAATATAAATTTGAATTTAAATTTCAAATTTCAAAAAAGAGAATTAAAAATAAAATAAATTCAATGGCCAGAATTTGTGGAATGAGAAACCACTTCCAACCTAAGCCACGAATAGATTGGAACCATGTGTCTCAATAACTAGATAAGATTAATGGGATGACCCAAATGCTTAATCAAGTCCTTGCATTTTGTTAACAATTAATCCATACCCAACCTTGTCATCCTACCCAACATGTTCCATCAATACAAGCCCAACCCATCATGTTAGCTAGTGCCCTGTGGTGGGCCCATGTGAATCAGTCATTTTAGAGCAAGTACATGTAGCTAATGGATTTTTTCAACCCAATGCGAACCCATTCTTTCATCCATACCCTAGGTGGAAAAATTAGCCCAACTTTGCTTATTGGAACCAAGCCCAAGAAACCACCCTGCTAGATGTGCATTCTCAATGGTCCGAAGCCAAGACTCATTATGAGTATAACGATTACCCTGGGACTCAACCGACTCAACCATATCCTTAACCCTATCAAACCGATTTGCCTGATGATATGTTTCTACAGCTCCAACAACTGATCTTATATCAACAACAATCAATCTTAGGATTAGAGAGCCAAGTAATTCAGCTCATGGAAGTTAACCTGCAATGGGAGAATGGTTCAATGCTTAGTCAGCCGGTTGTCAACCCCATAACCGAACCCCTAGGTCTTCCCCAACACCTTATGACTTCTAATGTCCAACACTTAGAAAATGCTGGAGAAATTTCGTCTTGTCAAAGTGGAGAAAAGTTTGAAAACTGGTATGAGTTTGGAAGTCCTTCTACCTACCAAAACCAGAATTGTTGTACAATAAATGTAAATAAAAACCCGGAGAAATTGGTCCGATTACAGCGGATGACCTGACGAAGGAAGCTAATGTTTTAATAAAGTCTCCACACCCATTACGGTCTTGGCCTACTGTTGAGCCTCTCCTAGAGCTAAAGAGTGAACCACCCGTACCTTCTCTTGAATCTCCTCTGCAACTAGAATTAAAACCCTTACTAGACTCCCTTAAGTATGTGTTTCTAGGACCCGACCAAACACTATCAGTAATTATAGCAGCTGATTTAACCTCTATACAAGAAAAGAAACTGACTAATGTCTTAAAAGAGTATAGGGGTGTCGTTGGTTGGTCAGTGACTGACCTGAAAGGGATTAGTCCGTCCATTTGTATGCACCATATTTATACGGAGGAGGGTACCAAACTGAATAGGGAAATGCAAAGGCGATTGAACCCAAATATGAAAGATGTGGTCAAGCAAGAAGTAGTCAAGTGGTTGGATGCGAATATTATCTACCCAATTTCCGATGGCAGTTGGGTAAGTCCTACGCAAATGGTGCCTAACAAGGGTGAACTCACCGTGATCACCAGTGATCATGGTGAAGTGATCCCCACCCGGCTTACCACGAGATGGCAAGTATGCATCAACTTCAGGAAACTCAATGCAGTCACGAAAAAATACCACTTGCCTCTACCCTTTATTGACCATATTTTGGAAAAACTTGCGGCACGGAAATATTTCTGCTTCTTAGATGGATATTCTAGGTATAACCAAGTAGCCATTTACCCTGAAGACCAAGAGAAAACTACTTTCACCTGTTCATATGGCACATTTTCCTTTTGAAAAATGTCGTTTGGATTATGTAATGCACCAACAACCTTCTAGAAGTGTATGATGAAAATTTTTTTGGAAATGGCATGTGACTTTCTGGAAATATTTATGGATGATTCATCTGTCTTCGGGGATTTTTTTGAAACTTGTTTCAAACACTTACCAAAAGTTCTTCAACGATGCATCAAGACAAACTTGGTACTCAATTGGGAGAATAGTCAATTCATGGTCCAAGAGGGTATTGTCTTAGGCCACATAGTTTCCAAACGAGGGATCATAAGGCAAAAGTTGACATAATCTCTAAACTCCCACCTCCCACCCCTATCAAGAAAATCTGCTCATTTCTCGGACACACTGGTTTGTATCATAGGTTCATTAAAGACTTTTCCAAGATTTCTAGGCCTATGTGCAATCTTTTGGCGAAGGATGTCTCATTTAATTTTGACAATGCTTGTTTTAAGGCTTTTGATTATCTAAAAGAGGCACTAACCAAAGCCCGAATTCTTCAACCTCCCGACTAGTCATTGCCCTTTGATATAATGTGTGATGCCTCTAACTACGCCATCGGAGTAGTTTTGGGACAAATGGTGAATAAATGTTCTGTAGTAGTATATTATGCTAGCCGCACCCTATCTAAGGCTTAGTTGAATTCCACCACTACTGAGAAAGAATTGTTAGCTATAGTATTTGCTCTGGAAAAGTTTTGTCCGTACCTATTAGGCACCAAAGTTGTTGTATATTCTAATCACGCAGTCTTAAGACATTTGTTGTCTAAGAAAAAGGGCAAACCTAGGCACGTCAGATGGATTATTCTTTTGCAAGAATTTGACATTGAGATTCAAGATAAAAAGGGCTCTGAAAATGTAGTAGCTGATCATCTATCCATAATTCAAATTGAAAAGAGTGAGCCTGTGCATGACTATTCCTTTCTAGATGAACGCCTCTTGGCGGTTTCCCACAGTACATCCTCGTGGTTTACTCATTGTCAACTATTTAGTGGTAGGTAAAATTCCTGAGGGGTGGTCCAAGAAAGAGAAGGACAAATTCTTCTCGTAGCTCAAATATTATTTATAGGAAGACCCCGAGCTATTCCGTATCTGTCCTGATGAAGAAATCCGAAGATGTGTCCCCGAGTCTAAATACCAAAGTATCCTTAATTTTTGTCACACTCTTGCTTATTATGGAGGGTACTTTTGGGGGAAGAAAACGACGACCAAAGTAATGCAAAGTAGCTTTTATTGACCAAATTTATATAAGGATGCCCATGTTTTTAGTAAAAATTGTCTAAAATGTCAAGGTATCGGGAATATGTCCCGTAGAGGCATTATGCCACTTAACCCTATTCTAGCTATAGAAACCTTTGATGTTTGGGGTATTGATTTCATGGGACCATTCCCGCCATCATTTGGTTACAAATACATTTTGGTGACCATTGATTATGTATCAAAATGGATTGAAGCGGTGGCAACTTGAACCAATGATCACAAAGTCATCACGAAATTTGTTCAAAAGAATATTTTCTCTAGGTTTGGGTGTCCGCGAGCAATCATTAGTGATGGGGATCGCACTTTACTAATGCACAATTCCGTGCTTTGCTCCGCAAATACGGAATCACCCATAAGATAGCAACCCCCTACCATTCCCAAATAAATGATCAAGTGGAAGTGTCCAATAGGGAAATTAAAAGTATTCTGCAAAAGTCCATTAGGCCCGATTGAAAAGATTGGTCTGATAGACTAGACGATGCACTTTAGGCTTATCGGACTGCCTACAAAAATCCCATTGGAATGTCTCCTTATAGTCTGGTTTTTGGTAAAGCATGTTACATTCTTGTCGAATTAGAACATCGGGCTTATTGGGCCATCAGAAAGTTCAATCTAGATTTAGGCCAAGCTAGATCCTACTGAGCCCTGCAATTAAGTGAACTAGAGGAAATGTGCAATGAGGCCTACGAAAGATCGTGCATTTATAAAGCCAAAACAAAAGCCTTCCATGATAAAAATATTTCAAGAAAAACTTTTGAACCGAATCAAAAGGTCTGGCTTTTTAATTCTAGGCTTTGTTTGTTCCCTGGCAAATTAAAGTCTAGGTGGGACGGGTTGTTTATTGTGAAAAAAAAGTGTTTTCTTGTGGTGTAGTTAAAATTATTGATCCAAAGAAAGGAAGTACATTCAAAGTTGATGGTCAAAGACTTAAACCATATGTGGAAGGAGTCTCTGAGTGGAAAGATTGAGAAGATAAGCTTAAGTGATCTAGAGATAATGGCGTCTGGTTGAAGACATTAAACTTAGCGCTGGTTGAGAGGCAATCCAACGTAGTTTTCAGTTGTTTTTATTTTTAGGACTAGAGTTTTTGTTTCTTTTCTTGATTTGAGACCAATTAGCAGACCTTGAACCCCTTGGAAAAACCCTCTTGATTGTTCCCTTTGACCCAAGTCCCTTTGCAACATTCTAGTTATGCCATTAGGGACAATGGCACTTAAGTTGGGGGGTGAGGAAAGAGAGAAAATTTGAAAATAATAATAATAATAATAATAATAATAATAATAATAATAATAATAATAAGAGCTAAGCCTTTCGAAATGCAAAACTAAAAATTTTATAGAGAATTTTTTAAGTTTTTCCATTAAAATAAATTACCAAACAAAAAAAGTTAAGGAAACTAATAAAAGAATATTGAATTTTGTAGAAATTTGTAGCAAGTGATAAGAGTCAAATTTTGTTAGGAGGGGTTCGTACACCATTCACACCAAATGGTGTAATGTAGCAATAAAAATAATTGTGCGTCTCAAAGTTCAAGGGTAGAAATCCATTGTCAGAAATGATAAGAAGAATACCTGTTTGATTTTGAAATCTATCTCAAATTTTCTTGACAAACTGCAAATGGAAGAGTATATAAGATTTTTAAGCTAAGTTTCTGTAATATTCAAAGCAAGACAGTTTTACCCCTTAAGCCTAATATTGATCTATGGAAAGTTTGAGAATTTTGGAATCAACATACTTAGCTAATTTTGTTAGGGATGACTTTGCAATGGGAATGATCTCTTTACTTGGTGTAATTTTAAGGCTACATTGCTAAGGGACTAGCAATGATTAAGTTGGGGGTGCGATAACTCTGTATTTTGATGCCTTAAGGGCATTATTTTAGGGGTATTTTAGGCCTTAGAATAATCAAAATGTGTCATTTTCCTAGTTAAATTTAACATTGTGACCTCTGAGGATCCCTATGCAAATCATTGAGAAAATTGGGGAAGTTTCAAGGTTAAAATGCATCTTTTTGGGAAGCTGGTATGAATTCCATCTGAGAGAGGGGGTCTTTCTGTGAAAAACTGAGCATAGGAGGACACCTCCTATTTGCGAAACCTAAATAGACACCCCTTATATTGTATTAGCATACTCCCCTTTCTTTATCAAACCCTAGGGCGCCTCCCCACTCATTCTTTTTACCTCTAACAAACCCTAGCCACCTTAGGATATCAAATCTCCACTCCCCATTCTCTCATAACCTCTAATCTCAACCATCCAAGCCTTAGTAGCCCCTCATACCTTTAGATCTCTCCCTATACAACATCTTAGCCATACACCTAACTCCTTAAACCTTAACCAATCACCTTAGGGCGTCACATCACACCAACCAATCACATATCTCCATTCTAGGCGCCCAAATCTCAACCATACATAGGATCACCTTAGAACAGTCCTAACCCTCAATTCTCAACCCTAGGGTGCCCATATCTCTGCAAAAGCCCAGCTGTCGCCACTCTCTTTCTCTCTAACCCCAATTTTGTCCACCATTCTCTATAAAAAGGACCCCAAGGGCCCTCGAGAAGGGGTTGGTCAATTCACCTAGTTCACAAGGCTATGGTTTCTTGAGGAGTTTAAGGGTTGTAGAAGGGAAGAATGCCCAAATCTTGTCAGGAGGGGTTCATACAAGCAATTCAGCCAATCTGTAACTACCGCCACTAGATTTGATCAACCATTCTTTTCATTTTCTTTATTTTCTTTTATGTTATTTTTATTTCAGCAATATTTTAGATTCAATTTCTGTTCGTTTGTGTGTTTTGCAGATTTGAATTCGTCTGGTTCAATGCTAAGGTGTCTTGAGGGGTTCGAGGGATGAACAGAGGGAGAAAGCTTGCATTTCATCTTCCCGGATAGCTACTACCACTAGATCCGAGTTTTGGATCACTTTTATTTGTTTCTTTTATTGATTTCAGCGTTCCTTAATTTCTGAACATTAATTATTGTCTTGTCTAATTCCGAACATTTAATTTCAGCATTAATAAATTTTATCTCTTATTTGTCTAGAACAAAAAATAATAATTTTCATTCTTACTCCCCTGTGGGTTTGACCCGATCCTCACCATGTACTATGTTGTTTAAGGTTACGTGAGGATTAGAAAAATTTACAAATTATTAATCTGGTTTTTCGTAGTGGTTAATGACACACTTCTAGACACCCACCCCCCCCCAAAGAAGGCCTTATTAGCTTATCCCAAGTGCATCAAAGAAAATGAACTAGCTTAGCTAAATCTTTAGCTCAGCCCTCCCAAAACTGATGCTAAAACAAATAGGAATCAAACTAGAAAAATTAAACAAAAAGTGTTTTTAAATTTAAAACAATTATTGGTTTGCCCATATGACTCCATATTTTATTAGATTAGTTAAAAAAAGTGATGTAGTATTGTGGTCCCAATACAAAATGATCTTTTTATCGTAAATTGAGAAAATGCTACACAAGATGGGGATGGGGGCCAAAAATTGCAAAAAACAAAGGATAAATTTCTTAAACTACCCCTAAGGTTTAGGAAATTGACTAATTATACCCCTACTATTTCAATACTATCTTAAAGTACCCCTACTGTTTATGACAATTGGCTAAATCTTCCTTACCGTTAGTGGCCGTTAACAAAATGGTTAACAAGACTATTTTGCCCATCACTCTTCTTTAAATTTTCAAATGAAAATTTTTTCTCATAGAGGTTTATCTTCCTTACCATCGGTGTCTTAAAGTACTCCTCTAATTCTTCTTCATCTTCCTTAGTCCATCTTTGCCACCCAGGTCCAGAAATTGGATTCCTTGATCTGAGTGCCTCATTTGGTTCTGCTATTGGCAGTCACCGAAAACAACATAAGGATGAAGACAAACCTTTAATGGTGATCTTTAATTCATGGATTCTTGGTGTGTTCGGAAGCATGTCGTTAGCTACTTCGGATCACCAGTTTTAATATTTATAAATTTCTTCGATTCTCAAACAACTATATACGTAGTTAATGGGTGAGAACAGGTCGTATCCATAGGGAAACAAGGGAAAAATTAATATACACTAAAATATGGACAAGAGAACACAAGAGGGAAATGCAAAAATATAAAAATTAATTAAATTAAACTGAGAAAAATATAGAATGCGAACAGTACTGAAAGTTAAAAGTGCAGAAACATAAATAAATAAAGGAAATGAAATAAAAATCTGTAATCTAATCAGAGGTACCAGTCTCCAGATATTTCCTTTGAAAGAACAAAAATTAAAATTAAAATAAAGTAAAAGTGGTTGGGATTCGATTCCAGAGGTGGCAATGGTGGTGTTGGCGAACTACAAGTAGAAACCCCTCATCTTGCCTGGGCGTCCTCCTCTTCCTCTACCCTTGAACTTCTCAAGATCAGCTTTCCGTCTTACCTAGGGGCAGAATACTATCATTTCTCAAGAGTCATTGGGTCCTTTTTATAGAGAATAGTGGATACAACTGAGATTAGAGAGAAAGAGGGGCTGACAGTTGGGTTTTAGCAAAGATATGGGCGCCCTAGGGTTTTTAATGGAGGGTTAGGATGGTTCTAAGGTGATCCTAAGGATGAGAAGAAAAGGAGAAGGCACCCAATATTATGTAAGGTTGAGATTTAATGGCTAAAGGCTGAATGGTGAAGATTAGAAGGAATGGAAGGCGAGGATTTAGTAGTTAGGATCGGCTAGGGTTTGTTAAGAGTGAAAAGAATGGGTTAAAAGGCACCCTAGGGTTTTCTAAGGCATGAGGAGCATGCTAATAAAGTAGAAGGGGCGCCAAATTGGGTTTAGCAGATAGGACCTCCTACTTTTAGTTTTTCACAAAAACACCCCCTCTCTCAGTTAGACTTCACATGAACTTCCCAAAATCTGCATTTTAGCCATAAAAACTTCCCAGTTTTTCCCAGAATTTGCACAGACGTCCTCAGATGCCACAACATTGCATTTTTTGAAAAAAGGGCACATCTTGACTATTCTAAGGCTGAAAATACCCTTGAATTGATGCCCTTAAGGCATCAAATTGTAAAGTTATCAATTCTACAATCAAAGGAGTCATTAATGGAATCTAACATGTTTCTTCCTATTCTAAAAACCCGACGATCATGCTAACAACCTCATCAACTTTGGTGTCTTCTAGCGATGATTCCACGAAGAAGATGAGTAGAGCTCTATTAGAGACTAATCTCTGGGAGCTTACTAGGTTGTCTTTGATTTTAGTGGGAATCAAATGGTGGAAAGGGGTGTTGTTGTTGTTGGTCAGCTATTGGACGGAGATAAGACTCGCGAGAGTCCCAGAACTTTATGTTACAGAAGAGTCCCGGATCTGTATGTTACCTGTATAGTTAGGAAGTTTTTTTGTATTGTTTTTCTTTTTGGATTAGGAATTTGTTTTTAGAAAGTTTTGGGGAGCAAGGAACACCATCGCTTGTATATAAATATCATAAGGTATCAATGGGAAAGACACAACTTTGGCTTTCGAAATTTGCCATGGTATCAAAGCCAGGTTGGGAGAAATTTCAAGAGAAACAAACCATATGCTCTAAGGAGATTCTATATCTTTCAGAGGCGAAACAAACTCTGGCGCCAATTTGGGTTTAATCGGAGGAGGACACCCGGTGGGAGAAGTTGCAGGATAAATGAACCCAAGATCGTCGGGAGAGCTTATTCCTGTAGGGAAACTGATAGCAAGAATCCCGTCCAATCCATGCACAACAATATTAGGCCTGAGATAAATGTTCGGAGACGAGATCCGAACTCCATCAATAGTAACATCAGAGGAAAAAATTCGCTGCCGTGTTACACGACTGTTGGCAATGGAAAGAATGTAGTCAGGGAGAAGCATTTCAAGAGAAACACCAATAGACAAATTGCAAAGATCAAAGATTGTCATACGATAGGGAGCTATATGGTATTGAAGTGTCTGGACGTAATTGATGGCCTTTGATGACAAATCGAGCGAAAAGAGACGTTTTTCGGTGGGGGTGAAGAGGGTGATGGAGTCGCCTGTGAGGAGCTAGTACCTCCCAGTCTAACAGATTTGATGCGCATAAATAGCACCAGCACCAGCACCTTTATTCACAGCGGGTATTGATGATCAGTCAGCCTGGCAACCAACAACGATTGGAACAGTGAGAGCTCGAATAAGTTTGTTGGACCCTCTGGCGGATGTGACCGAGGTACGGCAAAGGCTCATATTGCTCAGTCATCAGCAGGCATGAGGTGGCTGCTAATGCAGTTGTGACTGATGAAGACATGACCAGACTGAACGGGCTTAATGACAAGTAATGGCAGACTCTTGTAAGCATGCTTAATGCTTACAAAACCAGGACTAATGAAAAACTCTCTGCTAAGAATTACTCCACTGAATGGATTGTTGACTCTGGGGAATCACATCACATGACAAGGAATTTAAATGTGCTCGCTGACACCTATGATGTTGCACCTTGTCTTGTTAGCTTACCCAATAGTGCGCAAACTGAGGCCATGAAAGAAGGCACTGTTGAAATTGGAAATAATTTTAAATTGCTGCACGTATTATATGTCCCAAAGCTCAATTCTAATTTATTGTCAATAGGTCGGTTATTTCGTGACACAGATTGTATTGTGACGTTTACTAATAAGTTGTGTGTGATACAGGACCGCATCTCGAGGACTTTGATCGGTGCGGGTGAACAGTTTGATGGGGTCTATGTCTTCAAGGGTGTGGCACCAGTTCGTGCTTACAAGACAGATGGAATTGGATCATGCGATCTGTGGCATCAGAGATTTGGACACCCTTCTTATCAAACAGTTAGTTTGCTTCTTAATATCAGTAAGAATAAGAACAAAACCTGTGATATTTGTTTGAAGGCAAAGCAAACTAGAGATGTTTTTATTCAAAGCGGCAATAAAGCGACCGATTGTTTTGCATTGATTCATCGTGACTTATGGGGTGCTTATAGAGTATCTGCATCTTGTGGTGCTGTATATTTTTTGACAATTGTTGATGATTATTCTCGAGATGTTTGGATTTATTTGCTGACTGAAAAAAGTGAAGTTGGTCGAACACTCAAAAATTTATGTGCAATGATTGAACGACAACTTAATAAGAATGTTATGGTAGTGAGAAGTGATAATGGAAAAATCCTTGAAATCATATTTTGACGAACAAGGGATTTTATTTCAGACTTCCTGTGTTGGAACACCACAACAAAATGGTCATGTGGAGAGAAAACATCGTCATATCTTGAATGTGGCCAGAGCACTCAGGTTTTAAGCACATCTTCTGATCAATTTCTGGGGTGAGTTTGTTTTGACTGCAAGGTACTTGATTAATCGGACACCTTCGACCCTTCTTGGTGGTAAAACACCTTACGAAATGCTGTTTGGACAAAGTCCTTCTTATAAACATCTTAGAGTTTTTGGTTGCTTATGTTTTTCGCATACTCAGGACCGTGGAAAATTTGCCGCTAGGAGTAGGAAATGCGTCTTTGTTGGGTATTCTTTTGGGAAAAAGGGATGGAAATTATAAGATCGAGTCTGGTGATACTTCGTCTCATGAGATGTGGTGTTTAGTGAGTCCGAGTTTCCCTTTGCCACTTCGGAACATCAACCATCAATAACCAGTCCTCCCATAGCCAAAAAAAATGTTGGGTTCCCTTAGGCCACTCCTCCTGACATGGTATCTAAGTCACTTCATATATACAAGTCAGGGGGAGTGACACGATCAATGAAGAAGGACATCAAAACACGGATAATGATGAGGAGGCAAGTCCTCTTGATGAGACGAGCCACACAGATTGCAGAAATAATGAAACTCCAGTTGCTCCTTAGACCACCATGGAGTTATTAGGTCATGAACATCGAGAAAAGTGGCCCCCCAGCTAATTACAGGACTTTGTCACACACTCTGCTCGTCGTTTAGACCCCTCCGCTATTTCTCCCGCATCATCTCAGTCCTCAGGTACTCCTTATCCCATAACTCATTATGTGACGTATGATAATTTTTTTGTGAAACATAGACATTTCTTGGCAGCTATTACTACAGGCCGAGAACCTACTTGTTTCTCAGAGGCAATGACTGATGCTTAGTGGCACGAGACTATGCGCCAAGAGATACAGGCTTTGGAAGACAATGGGACATAGACCTTGGAAGACCTCCCACCTAGAAAAAAGGCAATCAGGTGTAAATGGGTCTACAAAATCAAGTACAACTCTGATGGATTCATTGAAAGATTTAAAGCATGGTTGGTAGTCCTGGGCAACACTCAAGTTGAAGGTCTTGATTACAACGAGACATTTGCCCCAATGGCTAAAATGGTCACAATTTGAACCTTCTTAGTAGTTGTTGCGGCCCAACATTGGGAATTGCATCAGATGGATGTCCACAATGCTTTTCTGCACAGTGATATCCATGAGGAAGTGTATATGAAACCTCCTCTAGGTTTTTCGGCCTCTGGGACTAAAAAGGTATGCAAACTCCAGAAATCTTTGTATGGTCTATGGAAAGCCCCCCGAAACTGGTTCTCTAAGTTAGGTGCTGCCTTGAAAACTTTTGGGTTTGAATAGTCATATTCCGATTATTCCTTATTTACATATCGCAAGAATGAGCTTGTCTTGCACATCCTAGTTTATGTTGATGACTTAATCGTTGGTGGGAATAACCCAGAGTTCATACACACATTTAAACAGTATATGAACCGGTGCTTTCACATGAAGGACTTGGGTGTTCTTAAATATTTTTTGGGCATCGAAGTGACTTGCAGATCATCGGGGATATTTCTTTGCCAAAGAAAATGTGCACTTGATATTATTATAGAAACTGGCTTATTGGGGTCCAAACCTTCTCCCTTTCCTATTACTCAAAATCATAAACTTGCCCTTGCTGACGAAGCACTCCTGGATGACCTTGAATGATATCGACATCTTGTGGGCTGGTTGATTTATTTAACCATTACACAACCGGAGCTCAGTTATTGCATCCATGTCCTAGCTCAATTTATGCAGTGTCCTCGTGTTGATCATTGGAATGTGGCATTACTTGTGGTTCGTTATTTGAAAGGATGTCCTGGTCAATGAATATTTTTGCACTCTAATAGTGATCTGCAATTGTATGTCTATTGTGATTCCGACTGAGCGAGTTGTCCTCTAACTCGTCGCTCTCTTACTGGGTACTTTGTCATGTTAGGACATTCCTCCATCTCCTGGAAGACTAAGAAACAACATATTGTCTCCCGTTCCTTTACTGAGGTTGAATACCGGTCAATGGCTACTACCAGTTGTGAGTTGAAGTGGCTAAAAGGTCTGCTATCATCTTTGGGTATATCTCATCCCCAGCCTATATGCTTGTTTTGTTACAATCAAGCTGCTCTACACATTGCTGCGAACCCTGCTTTCCATGAGTGAACCAAACATATTGAAGTTGATTGTCATTTCATTCGCAACGAGCTCTAAGCCGACATTATTGCACCTGCCTATGTACATACTGATGAACAACTTGCCAACATTTTCATCAAGGCTCTCGGACAAAAATAGTTTGATTCTTTCCTTCCCAAGTTGGGCATTCGCAATCATCATGCACCATCTTGAGGGGGAGTATTGGACGGAGATAAGACTCACGAGTGTCCCAGATCTATATGTTACAGGAGAGTCTCGGATCTATATGTTACCTATATAGTTAGGAAATTTTTTTGTTTTGTTTTTTTTTATTAGGAATTTGTTTTTAGAAAGTTTTGGGGAACTCCATCATTTGTATATAAATATCATAAGGTATCAATGAGAAAGATACACCTTTGGCTTCTGAAATTTGTCATCAGCCCTACCTAATCTAAAAGGAAAATCAAAGCCATCCAAATTCATATGGTAGGGTTGGATGACACATCGAGATCGAGTCATCATTGCGTGTTAACACCTTTCTGATGGGAACCTTCACTTTTTGATTTCCCAGTAATCTCCATGAGTAATTAATGAATGGAAACATCTCCCGATCTCCTCCAGTTGCTCTTGACAAAATTTGATCACATGTTAGCGCTCGTACCTAGCTTGGTAGTTTATTGACAAACCATATCACTTGCTTGGATGGGCTCAATGTTCTCCTTGATTGGCAATGGAATACAAGGTCCAAGAAGAACTTCCTTTGCAATGTTGGTGGAAATTTTGCCTTCCGAGGTCGATGAGATACGGTCTTTGGACGAAGGGCTTCTGTTGTAGGTTACTAGCAAGGACCAAAAGCTTCTAGAGGGCTTGGCAAAGGACATAAAGCTAACATTGTGGTGGAAAAAATGGCAATGGAAGCTACAAGAGGGTGCAGGAGGTGGTGGCAAGTGCAAAGGGATATTTTCTCGGGGAGAAATAGCGGGTATGGGTTGCAGTGGTGGGTGGTGGAGTAGAGGAGGGTAGACCAAGGAAGAAGAAGAAGGAGAAGAAGAGAAAGAAGAAGGGGAAGGATAGAGAGAGGGAAGAGCGACCTGATGGAGGAAAAACTGATGTTATTGTGAGTTGTAGTGGCAGGTGGTGTAGAGGAGGGCAGATCAAGGAAAAAGGAGAAGAAGAGAAAGAAGAAGGGGAAGAATAGGGAGAGATAGAGAGAGAGCAATTCAGTGAGGGGAGATTACAATGGCAGTGAAGAAATTCCGGTAGGGCTTGCTTGACGGAAGACCTTGCTCCAGCATGTGGTTCAATTGAGTCGATCTGTTTGTCTTGCTGCAACAATGGTTCAATTGACTTAGTCTCAATCTGTTTGTTTGAAGAAAGCAACATCCACTGGGAAATGATGAATAAATCGAGAGAGACTGATCTTTAAAGGGGGAAACAATGTGCAAACACACTAGAGCAGCAACGAATCTCCCTTGTTCTCTTTTTCCTATGTGTTTTAGTTGGACCAAGTGACGGATCTCCCCTGTCTAGGTTAAAGGAGAGAAAGAGGGAAAAAGGAGCTAGAGAGAGAAAGAGGGGAGGTCGATGGGTAAAAGAGAGAGAAAGAGGGGGAGGGGAGGTGGAAGGTAAAATGAAAGAGGGGAGAGGAGGTGGAGGGTAAAATTGGGTTTTTTAAAAAATTATGTCATGTGCCTATAAGTTTTGACGGAATATTAACAAAATCTAATGGTAAGGGTAAGTTAGTCAATTTTCACAAACAGTAGGGATAGTGTTAGTAAATTTTCAAATAGTAAGGATATACTTAGTCAATTAACTAAACCATAAGGGTATTTTAAGAAATTTACAAATACAAGCAAGAGACTAGGTAAACCAAGAGACATTGACCCCTGAGCAGCTACGTGCAACGTTTTAAGACTTGGGTTGAGCATAAAACCGGAATGCTTTGTTAGACAGTCTTGTATGCCCTTAGCTTCAATCGGATTTGATGTACTTTTGTTATTTAGTGAAAATAAATTAAAGTGCATGTTTGATTCATATTGTTTGGTATAATTCTGTGTAAGACCCTAAAACTTGACACTTATAGAAACTTGTGTTAGTTTTAAATGTTCACAGCCATTGGATAAGTCTGGGGAGATTTATCCAGCCAAGGCTGATACTGATGTGCCACCAAGTGTTGGGATAACTTGTTTTGGCCATCAGGGTAAGACCCAAGGCACATGCAGTATGGGATTGCTTGAACCCTTGAACCGGACCAGATTTCTAGTAATGCCCTAGACATTGGAGACAAATGGGCAAAACTGAAAAGTTACACCTGACCCCTAGACTCGATTATGACACATCACTAGGTGTCGGATCGGGCTGTCTTTGATGTGTCAATCAGTGAGATCCTTAGTGGGGGTCAAAACCTGGACATGTTGGGGCAGTCTGAGAATTCATTTGAATGAGTGGTCATACTGACAGGATCAGCCCCTTTGTTGGACAATGATAATGATCGGGAATGCACTCTCTCTGATGGAAACCAAACTGCCGACAGTTGATTTCAATCGTTGAAATTTTGTTTTGCAAAAATAAGAATATATATATATATATATATATGTACGGTTTCAAAAGATCTGCAAAAGGTTTTAATTCCTGGGATCCATGTGAGTAGAGAGTGCGGCACTGTTCCTTGCAGCCGAGAGAGAGGTATTCTCTTGTCGGGCAGTGCTTGATCATTAAGGACTGAGAGGTTAAGTGTAAGACCATTTAGGATAATACCTTATGGGCTAATCTTGCACCTGCCCACAGTCCCTGGGTTTTTATAAGATGGTTTGGCCCAGGGACCACTTAATGTAAGTGTTGGGCCCATAGGGTCCATGTGATGGGCTCAAGGGGGTCACTGAGTCTTTTAGTGAATTCGGCTGGGCCTTGTAATAAAAGCTAGGCCAAACTCATGTGCCTGGTGTGTAGATCAATGCTTGGGTCCCACGCCATACAAAGAAGCCCAACTGGGCAGCAGATTGGAAACTAGTTAAACACTGAACACTTAATGGACCAAAAGCTCGTTTCGAACTGGGCTGATATGATCACCAGTTCATGGGGCGAATATGAGATTAGTGTTAGTAAAAGGATTGTGCATTTAACCTTATCCACTCTAAGAGACCAAATTCAAATTAGATTTGAATCTGGTAACCTCCTGATAAGATCAGGAGTTAACTAACTTAATCTGCAGATAGAATTAAGATTAACCTCTATCCAAATACTGATTTGGATTGGGATAACTCCCAAAATATTGGGAGGTTTCTTAATCAAGAAGAAAGAGGAGAAAAACCCTAGCAGAAATATCAGATTTCGAACTAAGGGGTTTGAGCAAGCAAGAAACACATCCTGCAATCTGAGATCAGATCTCTCACAGACTCCAGAGAGAAGAGACAGTTTTACCCTCTTCGTCCCTGAACTTCTCCTCCTCCAGCCGCCGCCACTCCCTGTTGGAAGATTGGATCTTTGCAGCAACAGGAAGTCAAGAAATCAGTTCTTGACAATAGTCTTGCAAGAAAGACAAGGATTCGGTATTCAAGGTTTCCAGAGGGTTCTTGTGAAAAATCCAGTGTGTAGGACGCACCCTGCTAGTTGCGTTCCATCCACAACTGTGTCATCTTCAGCAGGAGCGGATCTTTGTTACTTCTTTGAGCGTAAACACCAACTTTGGGAGATATTATTTCTCCGAATCAGATATAATCCTTCCCGTTTCCTTTTGGTTCAGATCTGATTTGTTTATGGTTCAAGTAGGATCCTTGAATAATGTATTCTAAATTTAGGGAATATGATTTCCAGTTGGAAGAATGTAAGAAACTTTTTTGAAATTCGCCCCCCATTCCACACCTTTCTTGACGTCCATTAGATGAATCCTATCATTCTTTCATGCTTCTCCAGCCATTGGTCAAATAAATTAATCGCGATTCACATATTTAATATATTTGTAGCATGTCTTATGCATGACAAGATGCTAATTTGTTGTTTTTAGCCTCAATTCTCAAGGTATATATAGGAGCTACTGATAGGTTAATAACTTCACTTCTAACCCTATCATTTCTAATATTTTTTCCATTCATCCCTCTTAAGGTATGCCTTTTTTGCTACACTCATTTTGTGGACGTGTTTTTTTTGACTGTCCAATACTCTACCCCATACAACATTGTTAGACTTAGATTTTTTTTTATAGAATTTTCCTTTTAATCTACGTGGTATTCACCTATCACATAAAACTATAGCACCCCTCCATTTTTCCCATCCTATACTAATTCTATAGATAACATCCTCCTTGATCTCTCCCATTGTTATGAAACCAAGGTACCTTAAAAGGTCACATTGAGTTATCCCTAAGTCTTTAATTCTTTGTTTTTTTTTGGAAGGCCTAGATAAGTGTACCCTGAAATTGCACTCCTGTTATTATTTACCTTGATTATTATAGTCTATTCATCATTTTAAAACCTCTTGTTTCTAAAGTATTCGTCCCATGATGTTTGTTGTTCATCCAAGCAAACAAGCAAATTCATATACACACAATACATATAAGGGCCATTGCTTGGTATAATGGTAAGATCTCAGGCAAACAAATGTGCAAAGGCGAGTTTGAGTCTAAGAGCGGTCATTTACCAGACCAACGAATTGACCACCCTAGATGACAATAAGAAAAGGCACGTGATGAGATATCATTAATTTTTATTCAGCATCATAGGCACCAAAATGAGTCTTGACCCTTGAGGTAAGATAATAGAACATACAAGACATATATACACATACAAAAAATACACATAGATATCAGTTCTTATTGAAACGAAGAACATTTGGGATAATCAGGAAGAATAAAAGTATAACCAGCATAAAAGCCTCCAATCTTCAAAGCAAGCTCCTCAGTCAGGAGAACCCAGGAGAAGTCTCCTAGCGTTGTTGAGAGGAAGCAGTATTAGACTATCTGTTATTGTTTGTTATTCTCCTGAAAATTTCACAGTAATCCATACAACAGAAAATGTTATTTAGATGAGTTGAATCTTTTAAAATTATCAAACAAATATCCAAGAGAAATATGTAGATCAAAAAGCTAAAATTCTTTTTTCTGTTCAACTTTACAGCACAAAGTCATAGCAAGTCATAAAACGTACAAAACCATATAAAATGGAGCAGACAATTGATAAAAGCACTTTTGAAATGTTAAATAAAAAATAAATAGACTTTTAATCAATATTCCTCCACTAAAATAGTGCAAAATGGCTAAATAAATAGAACCATTTAAATCAAAATGTTTACAGCTATACTCCTAACTAGTATATAGTCTACATTTAAATCAGCAAATTGATTGTTTGAGCTATATAGAAACTTCATTTCCTTGTTCTCAACTTGAAGTCTGAAAACATTAAAACATAAAACTCACTCTACAATCAGATTTCAAAAGATACTTTTGTGAAATTCAACTGAAAAGCCCTGAACTTGGAAAGCTTAGAAGCCAGTAATTATGACTGTTTACATAGACAAAACACTATTTCATCTATATGTCTGAGTACATTGCATCCTTTTGCTACCCTTAAAACCATGTTTTAAGGGAGCATGTGCAAGTTTTGCCAAAAATATATATGCCTGATACCACTGAAGATGTTATATGCTGGTCTTAATGGGTGTTGCATGTCTGGTGAGTAACCCAAACCAAAGCATGAGAAAATGTTGAGGTAAAAAAATCAGAAAGTTTTATGTATTTCCTTCACCAAATTCAAGATTGGAAAGCCTAACGAAAATTCTCAGTAGTGTTTACCTAAACAAACAAAACATAAAAAGTATAAACCAGTAGCTAACATTTTTTTTTGGTTTAGTAACAGTAAACTAACAAATGTAAAATGCATCTAAACGACATAAAATACATGCATAATCAAGTTCATTCCACTATTTAGAAATTAGTTTTTCAGCATCTTCTAGCTTTTCATAGAAAATAAAACCTATGTAATCAAGTTCGTTCCACTATTTAGAAACTTGACTTTTCATGAATATCATCGTTGATGGATTGTTTATCTTGATATTTTTATCAGTATTATTTATCTTATATTTTCTTGGCAGAGATTCAACTGACCAAACACAAGATGCAGCACAGTTGCTTGAAAAGCACCAGAGAAAAGGCGGAGCATATCATGTCTTGTAATAAAAACATGTAGTCTTTCTTCAGCTACCATTAGAATATTGCCAAGTTAATATACAACAGAAAGAACCTTTCATTTTCAGCATCAACTCGGTAATCACCATTTCTATGCCAAATTAACTCAAACTTTTAGTAAATGATAGAAATCTCTGGTGTCTGGACAATATTTCAAAATTCTGCGTATGTTCCTTTATGGACATTCTAGAATAGCCTACTAGACAAGACAAAATACAGTTGTCTTATATAAGAAGATGAACTATGCCCTGTCTATTTTTAACTGACCATGACTGAATAGAAAACCATACCGAGTGTCTCAAAGAGGGAATGCCAAGAAGTTAAAGCAACTGGGACAAAGCCAGAGACCTCTTAGAGAATCAAAGTTCTGAAGATATATCTATATCTGAAAGAGAAAGCTATCCAACCTGATGATGATGACAAGTGATAGCTGACGCTCATATGTTCAGTCATCTGATGAGATTAGATTGGGTTGTTATTCTGATGATAGCATGATAACATTATGTTAGAAGAGGGAGTAGGATTGAATAATTTGAGACCAATATTCTCCAAATATCAGAATAACATAATAAATATGGACGCTTGATCAGGGCAAAAAAATAAAAAATAAATCTCACATCCTGCTTCCAGAAAACAAGTGAATCCACATGGGAAACACTGAGGTCCTGAAGCAGCAGTCAGCAACATGTTTATCATATCATATGCTCGGTCACAATTAATTTAAGATGTCATATATTAAAAATTTCTACAAAATAAAACAAAGGGATGAACAAAATCACTCACCTAATGTGCTGGATGCACAATGTCTAGTTGAGAGTCAGTAAAGGACCTTATTTTGTGAAAACCTCATTACACACGGTAACACAAGTAGAAGGTTCTCATGCGGAGTTTCTAATTTTGAAATTAAGGCTGAGTTCGGAAAGAGTACAAATGAAAATATGTACATGCAAATACATACAAAATATGCAAAATATAAGGTTTTGCATTCTACATATTTTCATTTGTACTCCTTCCAAACTGAGCCTAAGTTCAACAGAATGTCAACCATATTAACCGAGTCCTACTGAATACTGATCATATCTAAGGAATACTTAAGCTGTGAGAAATGATAACCTACCTTTAACAATTTTTTTTAAAGGTAAATGAGAAACTGAATGTAATGTCTACTCTTTATACAACGAGAGGTAGTGGAGTACAACAAGACAATAAGGCAACCCGGAGGATAATGAAGCCCCTGCCCCTGGACCAAGACTACAAAGAGGTCCTCCAAGATCATTCATGAAAATGGTAAAGCTTAATCAACCACGTATTCTTAGCTTCATGATCTAATGATAATCACATCATCAACTTCCATGGATTATCATTAGGGTTTCACAGAGGTGCAACTCAAAAACAGAAACCAGATCGATGGGCAGTCAAGTGCATGAGGCTCCCACCAACGTGGGATCTGGGCAATTATTAAAATATTAGACAGATGTAATAAGCACAGGGGAAATTAATGGCCGCAGGGTTCTATATTGGATGATTATTCTTCACATGATTATGTTACAACCTTAATATATCTGCCCTCACTTTTGTATTAAGGATAGAATTGTAGAAGATGATTGCCATTTGTATCTGCATTTGACACAGGTGTATAATAATGAGCTAACCTTTTCAGATCTCAAAACATATTTATTGTGGTTCAAAGATGTGAAGGAAATGTCTGCTGGTTTCTATCCTTTTATCTTTTAAATTTATCCTATTAGCAATAAGAAGAAGAGATATGCATCTTAATTAAACTAAATCAATATTCAAGAGAAAGAAGCAAAGATAAGTCAATATGCAGGGAAACTGAACAGAAAGTACCAAGTACATGCATTTATGTTGGTTTTGTTTTGCTTCAAATTATTAGGGAAAAGTCGTATAAGTAGAAAAGTAAACCTGTGAGCAAGGAATTTAATAGATGACCAATATAATTACAAATATAATAGCAAAAATAATTTTAGATTCAAGTACAAATGGGTCTTCCGCCTTAAACAACAAATTCTCAGATTTTCACACAAGATACCCATTCCAGAATGCCCCCTTTCCCAGATGGAACATAAAACAGATCTTTACACAAAGAATGGCCATATTTCTCTGAAAGAGCCCCAATCTTTCAGCTTGTCTTATTCCCACAAAATCATGGAATAAGAAATATTGCAACTACAACAGAAGTTACTGAAGACCTGTACCCTCTTTCTTGCATTGCCAAGTGAAATGATATCACTTTACGCCCCAAAAAAAACGTCTTACAGAAGGAAGGTAACAATAACACAAAATGAATTGACAAACATACCCTGTCCACAAAGTTTCTGTCTGCAGTCTCATCCCCTTCTTTGCTACAAGACTGGGGTTCCTCTGGTTTCCTGCAAGAGAAAATGAAGAAATAACAACGAGGATATACAAGAGTAATTTCTATATCAGTGTTTGGCCACTGTAAATTCATCAAGTTGCTTGAGAATTAAAATTTTACAAACTCCCTTTCACCTTCAGAACCCAATTTAAGTGGAAATGCTCCCACACCAGGAGTTCCCCCTTCCAGGTATTCTCAAAGCATGAGCTGCCATGTTCTCCCAGGAAGAAATAACTCAAAAAAGGGCATTATATATAAGAAGCAAAACACTTACTCCAGGACTTTCTCCCTTCCACCCAGGAACTGTATCTGAAAGAAGAGTGATATACTGGTCCATTGCCTCCTCTGGACTCATGTTCCCCAGCTGTTGCCAAGCATTCCTTGCACAACGCAACCAGTTCCCTCCATCACTCATATATAGGAGCTTTCAACCCTGTTATTATAGCTAGCGATCAAACTACACCTTGAGTTTTGATTGAAGGTTGTTCCTCGGGTGTTCAATGCATTGCCATTCTATTGAGTTTTACAGCCCTCACAGAAAGCATACTTGATGACAAAATTCTATCCCCAAATACAACCATTACTGGCTAAGTTGAGGACCATGACTCCCCCCCCCCCCCTACAAAGTCTCTCTGGGTTTTGGATGGCCAAATCAATTAAACTAGGCATTGCCATTGACCGGAGATTGGTGAACGGAAAGAATATGAGCACAGTAATTGACATATCACTGAAAAATCTTCTTATCCCAAATTCCCAATTTCACGTAAAAGATGCATAATGAACTAATTGAAGGAAGAAGGGACGAAAATGTTCGAATTTGGAAATGTCGTGAAGGATATTTACTTTTCTGATTTACATTGAAGATCAAGATTTCCTCTCATGCCCATTCTCTGGTTTACTTTTATTGATTCCCTCGACGACTGCTTCCTGCCTTATTTGTTCACTGTCTTTCTTTTTTACTTTGTTTTTCTTCAAAAAGTCTACGAGAAGGCTCTAGTGGATTGAAGCTTCAGGGTAAATTACAAGTACTTCTCCATATGAGATAGGGCATCTACATCTTTAGGTTTTGGTTGGCATTGTACCAAATAACTATGATTTTTTTAGCCATTTCAGTTCAGGACATGATTTTTTTAAACCAATTCAACAGCAGAGTAATAATTTAATTGCCCCTAAAAACTTAAAGGGGTTCAAGTTCCTTTCAATTGCATCAAATCTTTTAAGGGGTTTAGTTAATTTAACAAGTGTATATAGATCAACGTAATAAGTATTCAAAACAGAAAGAAAAATGCAGAGGAGACGTTCAGTACCACTTTGCGCGGGCAGAGACCTTTAGTGCCATGGGCTGCGGCTCATGGCAAGGCCCTTCGGTAGCAACCTTGTGAAGCCCATACAACAGCATCTGCACATCACTATCAACGTTCGACAAGCGATCATTGTTACACGGAGAGCCAACAAATGCCGCTGCGGCACTAAAAAGCTTTTCCACCTCTGTTCTTTCGATCCCTTCCCAATCATCTTCATCACTAAACAAAACCTCCTTGTTATCATTTTGCCTACTTCTCTCTGCTACTTCAGCAGCATTTTCCTGATATGATTCATGCCCAGAAAGCCCAAGCTGTTGGTCCTTGAAAAGAATGTCGTCGTCCTTCGCCAATTCTATGTTATTTTTATGATCCTCTAACTTCCCATGGCTTTCTTCAACCAAGTTGGCTTCCAACTGGTCATCCTCAGTTGGAGCCATTTCCTCCTTAAGTTGTCCCGAATAAAAAGCATGGTTTGTCATCTCCTCCTTATCAGACCTTTCCTCGATAAGCTTGTCTTGTGGTAATCCGCGGACTTCAACTTCTTGTTTTAAAGTTTCCTCCTCTACTCTAAGATGATTATCTTCATAAACCTCAACCACCCTGGAACTTCCCATCTCGAATTCTTTGCTTCCATGCTCCATTTCCATCTTTTCCCGGACCAATTCTCTTTCATGTTGAAAAATCTTTACAGTTTCTCCAATAAATTCAACTTTATCTTCGGTTTGCAACCCCGGATTGTTCAGTCGTCCTTCAAAAGTTCGCTCCTCCGTAACTACGCCACCATCAAACTCCTTCCCTAGTCTTAAGACAGACTCACTCTCGTCGGCATCCCCAGCCGAAGCCATTGAAACGAGCTTAGCTAAGAGAAAGGCGAAGATAAGCGAAAGAAAACCGGTTAGGAAGAGTTCCTGAAGAAACTCCATGATTCCTGCACCTCTCGTCTTCCTTTCCGAATTTAGTATTTCTGTATTAGGAATAGAAGGAGAGAATGGAAAAGCAAGTGTTTGTGACGATGAGGACGATGAATTGTGATGATGTGAGAGGGAGAGAAAGAGAGAGGATTCCGAAGAGCAGAGCAAAGCATATTCCAACTTTGCATCTCTTCTTTTCTTTGTGCTTGTACTGATGTGGGCGCGGATCGGCCCCACCACGTTGCTGGCAACGTTGGTAGAGCAGGTATTCGAAACTCGAATGGAATGGACTCCTCCAAAACTCCAAGGCGAACTACGCGACAGTTGAGTTTACACTTTACACGGGTTACCTAATTCGTTACAGTTACGCTACCTCCTTTTGGGCAGGGATTACCGACTCACATTTGCTACAACACTGTCGTAGCGCTGCGCTGAAACAATAAAATCAAAACCTTTGATTTATTGATGTGACCCCACTTAGGTTAAATGAACTGAAATCTTAATATTATTCTCATCAAAAAAAATCTTGATGGGCCACAGATAGAAATCAAAGGCCTTCATTTTGTGTTGTAACCCTGCGCTAAAACTGTCATAGCAAAATTGAACTCAAATAAAACATTTTAGAACACGATTTTGGCCTGGTCTTTAAGTCTTAAGTCTTAATCTCTACCCGTGTTTATACATTTATAATACAATTTTGTCTCTTGCGAGGCAAAAGAATGCTATGCAAATGAATTGTTTCAATTTCTTATGTCACTTGTCAATTGTCATCGATGCAAATGCACAAAATAATGATGTACTAGCGTTATTTTGTCGCGGATACGTAAGAGGAGTTCGGATTTCCTACCTACAAGTCACACCCAGCTCACAGCATTAGCAGCAGGCGGCGTGTATGGGGACAAACAATCACCCCATGAATGAAAACATACAAACAAACAGGGGAAATGACTCCAGGTGGGTGTGACTGTGTGAGGGCCATCCTAATATCCTATGAGCAAATCCGGACTCAATAATGGATGGGTTGCGAAGAACTTTGGACGTGTTAGCACAGAGAGTCGCCTTAAGAGCGGCAGTCTCGACTTCGGACCCGATATCAATCGTTCAGCAGTCAAAGGTTCGAATGCGTTTAAGATTGATAGGATTTCTCAGTAATGGGCAGGGACCACGTGTACTTACACCATTCCGATTTTCTTTTTTTGGGTAAATTACACGGACCTCTTTGTATTAAATGACGGAAGGCACTAAATTATCAAAATATTTTACTAAACTTTCTCTATTTTCTTCTGTCAACCATTCTCTTAAAACTTACCGGATCCAAAAATATCTTTAATCGTCGCGAAAAGGAAAAAGGTCGAACTTTGTTTGATGAGAAATGTCCGGCAATGTGAAATCTGACTTTCTCACTGTGATCATCCCCCTAGAAAGAAAAAACCGCTGGCAAGCAAAAAATAGCTCGTGTATTGAGTATGTTGAGAGGAGTGTTGCTTCATTCATTTGTACTTTCAAGCGACTGTTTCTTTTTTCATCTTCCTTTTCTATCGAACTCGTAATTATGCATTACGTGGCAAGGCAACAGCTTGGTGCAACAATACGTCCAAGGCACGAGTACCATAGGGAGGAACCAGTAGTCCGAATTCCCTACTAGGAGCCCGAACTCCCTACAAGGAGCTCGGATTCTTCCTTAGGCCCCGAGCCAAACACAAAGGGCAGTAACCCGAATTGGCCTATCCTGTGGCAGTTCGGGACATACCTCTCCGAATTGGCCTTCCCCATGGCAGTTCGGGACACAGCTCCGAGCTCAAGACTTCACCTCGCTCACCACTCCAGCACTTCGCCTCTAGGACGCCAAACTGAACAACCGTACCATGCCTAACACCAAGGAAGTTCGTATCTAGGGGCAGTGCACCTGATTGACTTAGGATCTGACGCTTGACAGCCGCACTTCAAACGACCACCTGCCACCGCCATCTCCAATTACAGAGACGGCTCCGACAAAGAGTAGTGGCGGTTGTCCCAGTAGAAGGGATGACACCCGAACTGGTAGAAGCACAGAAGTAATCATACCCGACCTAACAAAAACCTCGGAGTGAGTGCACGAAGTGGTTATAAAAGGCCCCCTACCCCCAACAACAAGGTATGTGAACTTTGCGCCATCCGGTTTTATCTTACCTTTGAGAGAATACTAACTTGAGCTTCGGTGCAATCTCACCGGGTTCTCCCCGGAGTTCCCTCATCTTCTCTGTTTCAGGCTCCCCGTTGCTCCAATTAGAGGTAAGGTCGTTGACAGCTAGGACTGGCCGGATTGCGCACCATCAATTGGCGCCGTCTGTGGGAATGCTTCTAAAAGCCCCCCTCTAAAACTCTCATGGCCTCCTCTTCTTCCAAAAAACTCTAACACCCATGGCTTCTTCCAGCAATGCCGGACGTGACATAGAAACGAACACCACTAGGGAACAACTTCAAGTTCCCGTGGTGTGCATCGGACAGTTCACCATCCCCCTTCCAGTGGATGGGATCCCCAGCTTGAATGCGCCACAAGCAGTGGCGCCCCTGAACCTTCCTACCTTGAACGTCCCTCTTCCACTCCCTATCGAAGCAACCCTTGCTGAACCAACTGTTGTCCCACTAGCGACCCGCCAGAACCAACTGGATGACCTAATGCAATGCATGCGAGCAATGCAAGCCCAAATGCAACAATTCCAGCAGCATCAACTCCAACAGCACCAGGTACTACACCACCTCTCTCAACACCATTATCAGTAGCAGTTCCCTCAGCTACCCCTGAACCAGCCACTGCTTCCACCTCGGCACCCTGTTCCGAAGCCGGTTAAGGCCTCCCCTCAGGGTGGACAACCTCACCAAGGAGAAGCCTCCCAACTCTAGAACCCCCTAATAGCCAGGCCTCATCCCCAGGTCGAAAGGAAAGAAAAATTACCCCCGCCTCACAGCTCGCAGGTGGGCCGGGAACCTCACCCACAAAGTCAGCACCTCGGTGCTCCAAGCCTGAGTTCCTGCTCACGGAGAACCGGTTCAGCACCCTAGCAGCAGACCAACATTCCGGGCCCATCGAGCTCGGCAACACAGAGGCCAGTAGCGCCAGTACCAGGCTCGCTCAACAACGGAGGCACTGACAAAGTCACTGAACTGCCACCCGTGTCTTGCCCGACCTCAGAGGTAAGGAAGAGACAAGCTCAGACGAGGTAAAAGCTGCCCCAATTCTCTTAGTTCCTTCCCCACTCGCATCAGAACTCCTGAAAATCCCCATGTCCAGAGACTTCAAGCTCCCACCTTTGGACAAGTATGATGGGTCCTTTGACCCCAACGACCACGCCGATGCTTTCCAGTCCCAAATGCACCTCGCTAGGGCCAGTGAGTCATGCATGTGCGTGGCCTTCACCACCACCTTCAGGGGGGTGGCCCGCACCTGGTATCGGAACCTAGCCCCCGAGTCAATAAGAAGTTGGACCCAGTTCGTGCAGGTCTTCACCGCACACTTCGTTACCAGCAAGCGGTGCCCCAAAACCGAGGAAAGCATCTTCAGGGTAGTCCAGTGGGAAGGAAAATCCATCCGGGGCTACATCAAGCGGTTCAATGAAGCATTCTTGCAGATACCGCGATTAGACCCCACAGTACAGCTCGCAGCGGCCAAGATAGGGGTAACGCACAAGGAGTTCAAATGGCACATGGTGGCCAGCCAACTCACGATCGTGGCCGATTTCCTCAAGCTTGCGGACAAGTTCATGAGAACAGAGGAAGAAATCAACCAAAGAACCGAAGGCGGGGTCGAGAAAAGAAAAAGAGAAGGTGAGCCCTCTAACTCAGGCGACAGAAGAAACCAGGCCCGAGAGGCGAAGCCAAGCCAGCCATCCCGAGCCCCCTTAGCAGTTCAAACGGATTACACGCCGTTAAACACAAGGCGGACTGAGATCTTGATGATGATCAAGGATGCCCCATACGTAAAGTGGCCACCTCGCCTAAAGAGTAATCCAAACGAGAGAAATAAAAATCTATACTATAGTTTTCATAGAGATCATGGTCATAGTACCAAACAGTGCAATAATCTCCGGGACGAGATAGATAGACTTATCTGTCGCGGATACCTGAGAAATTTTGTACAACATAATGATAATAATAATAATAAGGTAGGTCGGCAAGGGGAGCACGGAAAGGATGCCCCCAAATCCAGCAGCAGATCGGCCGAAGCTTTGTAGCGACAACCTCCAGAAGAGAGGCCAATTCGGGGAACCATCCATGTGATAGTGGGAGGTTCAGTGATAGTAGGGTGCACTTCGGCAGCAACATGGACATCAGTTCGTGAGGCAGCCCGAGAAGAATAGAACCCTCCAAAGAGGCCGAAGACAGAAGAACCGATCTTTTTCATGGAAGACGACGCGCGAGGTGTCCACTACCCCCACGATGACGCGCTCATCATAAAACTAAGGATCAACGACTTCAAAGTCCGGCGCGTACTTGTGGACTCAGGTAGTTCGGCGGACATCCTCTTCAAGTCGGCATTTGACTAGCTATAGTTGCAGAGAAGCGAGCTGAAGCCCCAAATACTCCTCTGGTGGGCTTCAGCGGAGAGGAAATCAGGCACCTTGGGAAGATAACAGTACCTATGGAAGTCGGCACATGACCTTGCGTGGTCAGACTCAACCACGATTTCCTAGTGGTCACAACCCCCTCCCCATACAATGCCATAATAGGGTGGCCAATTACGCATATTCTGCGGGCAGTGGTCTCCACCGACTATCTGGTAATGAAGTTCCCCACAAACTTCGGTGTGGGGGTAGCGCAGGGCAACCAGCTTGAGTCCCGCAAGTGTTATGTTGCCGCCCTAAAGGGAAAAACCAAGGCAGCTGACGACCTTGAACTGGAGCGGCCTACGGAGCAGGGCAAGGAACGAGCTTCGCCCACAGAGGAAACGGTCGCGATCCTGACCTCGGCTATAGATCCGACTCGAATGCTACAGATCGGTGCTTTCGTCAAAGAGCCTCTACTAACCGAACAGTTAGACCCATTAGACAGAAGAAACATAACTTAGCCCCGGAGCGCTGGAGGGCGGTCGACGAGGAGGTCGAAAAGCTCCTCACAACGGACTTCATAAGGGAAGTTCATTACTCGAACTGGGTAGCCAACCCAATACTGGTGAAAAAGGCAAACAACAAGTGGCGCATGTGCGTCGACTACATCGACCTATACCAAGCTTGCCCAAAAGACTGCTTCCCCCTCCTCATAATTGACCGCCTAGAGGGCGCGACCTCGGGACATGAGTTGCTAAGCTTCTTGGATAACTACTCAGGCTACAACCAAATCAGGATGAACCAGTTCGATGAGGAAAAAACCAGCTTCATAACCGAGTTCGGCCTGTACCAAGGTCATGCCCTTCGGACTGAAGAATGTTGGGGCGACCTTCCAAAGACTTGTAAATAAAATGTTTTGGCCCTTAATTGGCACGAAAATAGAATGTTATGTAGATGACATGGTCATCAAGACGCAGTTCTCATAGGAATTAATACAAGACTTAGATTCTGTCTTCCAAATTCTGCGTCAATTTAGCATGAAACTGAACCTCAACAAATGTGTCTTCGGTGTCACCTCGGGTAAGTTCCTAGGATACATTGTCAACCGGCGCAGTATTGAGGCCAACCCGGACAAGATAAAGGCCATCCTAGATATGAGATCACCCCGAAAGGTAAAAGAGGTTCAAAGGCTAAACGGCCGCATAGCCGTTCTGAGCCGCTTCATGTCCAAATCGGTAGACCGCTATTGGCCTTTCTTTAAGGCAATCAAAGGCAAAGGGTTCAAATGGACCCGAGTCTGCCAGCTCGCATTCGATGAGGTAAAGAACTACCTCACCACTATGCCAACCTTAGCCAGGCCCGAGGAGGGCGAGGTCTTAGAACTGTACCTCTCGGCGAGCGATGAGGTGGTCAGTTATAAAAGAAGTGGATCGGGTCCAGCGGCCCGTCTATTATGTTAGTAAAATTCTACAGGGAACGGAGACGAGATACCCGCAAATAGAAAAACTAGCATACGCACTGGTAATTGCAGCTCGGAAACTCCGCCCATACTTCCAGGCTCACACCGTCATCGTCTTGACTAACAAACCTCTGAGACAAGTCTTACTCAAGCCTGAGGTTTTCGGTCGGCTGACGAAGTGGGCCATCGAGCTCAGTGAGTACGACCTCCAGTACAAGCCACGAACTGCCATTAAGGCTCAAGCCTTAACAGATTTTATTGCCAAGTGCACATTCAGCCCCGAAGCCCCTGGGCCGGTTGAGCCCGAGATCTCCAATTTGGGTGAACCCGGAGCTCCTAAGCCAATAGAGTCTGAACCCCGTGAAGTAGTAGCCAATGTGGCATCTCTCTTGGTTAGGCCAAGCGCGAACTGGGATGAGGAGCCCTGGATCCTTCATGTAGATGGCTCCTCGAACCAGCAGGGCAACGGGCTGGAATAGTCCTATGTGGCCCAGGTGGCACGAAATTGGAATATGCACTACACTTTGAGTTCGCAGCATCCAACAACGAGGTAGAGTATGAGGCACTGATAGCCGGGTTGAACCTAGCGCAAAAGGTAAGGGCAAAGCACATCGTTATCTGCAGTGATTCCCAGCTCGTGGTCAACTAGGTTATGGGCAAATACGAAGCACGCGAGCTCTCTATGATCGCATACTTGGCAAAAGTAAAGAAGGCTCTGATCAACTTCCAGTCACACTTCATCAAGCAAATCCTGAGGTCAGAGAACACTGAGGCCGATGCCCTGTCCCGGTTAGCTAGCATGAGTCACAACACCATGAGAACCATATACATAGAGGACTTACCTCAGCCTAGCATTCTCGATGGGGTAGAGGAGGTCGCTCCTATCCTTGAAGCAAAGCCGAGCTGGATCGACCCACTCGCGAGCTTCTTGCTAGATGGAACCCTCCTTGCGGACTGCAATGCAGCCAAGAGGGTGCAATGCCAGGCAGCCAAATACGTCATAATAGATTAACGGTTGTACTGACGATCCTACACGCTTCCCTACCTGTGTTGCTTGTGACCCGCCGAAGCTGAGCTCGTACTCCGCGACACTCATGAAGGACTGTGTGACGAACACCTGGGGGGCAGAGCCCTCACCCAAAAGGCACTTCCACAAAGATACTACTGGCCAACGATGAAGACAGAAATTGTCGAGCTCGTAAGAAAATGCGACAAGTGTTAGAAGCACGTCATTATCCACCATCAGCCTACTTCTAACCTCAAATACCTCACCAGCCCATGGCCCTTTGCGCAATGGGGCATCGACCTCCTAAGGCCATTCCCACCAGCAACAGGTTGGAGAAAGTTCCTAGTGGTGGTAGTAGATTACTTCTCAAAATGGATAGAAGTTGAACCTCTAACAACAGTTATACCCCGAAACATACAGAACTTCTTTTGGAAGAGCATAGTATGTCGCTTCGGGCTACCTCGGGTACTGATCTCCGACAACGGCAAACAGTTCAAGGATATCAAGTTTCAAGAATGGTGCCAAAATATGGGAATTCATCAGAACTTCACATCGGTCGCACACCCGCAGGCAAACGGTCAGACTGAAGTAATGAACAGAGCCATCCTCCGTGGACTGAAAGCACGACTAGACCGAGCTAAAGGGTTGTAGGCGGACAAGCAACCAAGTGTTCTATGGGCTCACCGAACTACAGAAAAAACCGCCATGGGAGAGACCCCCTTTAACCTCACCTACGGGACCAAAGCGGTAATCCCGGTGGAAATTGAAATACCTACACTACGACTAGAAGCATATGACAATCAGACAAACGGAGATGAGTTATGCACTACCCTCGACCTACTGGATGAGGTAAGGGACCTCGCGCACATTCGGACAATGGCCTACCAGCAAAAAGTAGCTCAGTACTACAATGCCAGAGTAAAGAAGCGGAGCTTCCACGTCGGCGACCTAGTTCTTCGTAAGATCATGGTGCCCGATCCTGGCGTGGGAAAACTTGGACCAAATTGGGAAGGGCCCTACAGAGTAAAAAGAGTGCTCGGGGGGGCATACGAGCTCGAAACCTTAGAGGGCAAACAAGTACCCTGAGCGTGGAACATCGTTAACTTAAGGCGATACTACCTATAGACCACCAAGCGAAGTAAACAAAATCGCTACCAGAGCCCAAGGACTTGCATATCGAGCTAACGAAGGCTCAAGCGAAGTAGGCAAGCAAAGAAATGTGTCAGCCAAAGGCTCAGGCGAAGCGGAAACAATGAACTAATAAAGACATCGACATCTCAGAGAGTATTAAACACCAATCGGGCGAATGGTCAGTTCGACAAATATGGTTAGTTCGGGAGAAAGAACAACCAACACTTAACCAAAAGAAAAGTCATTCCATTACGAAATAAGGGAGTGTACATTTCGAAAAAAAATTGCATTTCATAGGCCCGAAGCTACTTCTTCATTATCAGAAGGCACTTCAACGATACTCGAAGGTCCTGCCTCGCCCTCGAAATTTGGCTCACAATCAGCAGCATTGGTCATCTCCTGAGTTATGCACGAAGTGGATATGGCACTGATATCGAGCTTGGGGTACGTATTCCGGATCATCCACCACTCAGTTTAAAACCCCTTCTGTATGAGTCCACCACCAGGTCATCAAAGCGCGGCGAGGCGATGTACTCATCAACGGCCTTCTTCTTGGCATCAAGGAAAACCGTATGAGCTATCCAAACTAGACATCAAGGAGAAAAGGTGGATTCCAGGAAAGTACTCACCCGAAAAGAGGTTTGAACAGACTTCGAAAACTGAACAAGCAAAAAATCTTGAAGGCGAACTAAAAGCTTGGACGCGAACTGAAACTTGGACGCGAGCTCAAGAAGCAAAACGCAGAAGTGACAAAGCGACTGGGGTCCCCCACTATTTATACCCACAGTAACCGAGAACCAACAGTGCAGATCAGAGCCAATCCAATGGCCCGCATTCGCGCTGCTGCACGTCCCCTAAGGCCGAGATGTGATTGGTGCACGTCTTTCTGAAACTGACAAAACGTTGGCGCACGTCTTTTTGAAATTGACAGAGTGCCAGCGCATGTCTCCTCGCCTTTCAAACGGCAGTGGCGCATTTTTTCAAATTCAAAAAGACCCGTTGTCACGTCTCCCAGTGGCACACTTTTTTGAAATTTGAAATAAGTGCGCGCTGCCACGTTTGTCAACATTTGTAAGTAGGTAGGCGCATCTCCCACCTTTTGGGCACTCGAGAAACCCAAAGAACATTGACAACGCACCTCGCGCTATCAAAATTTGAAGTACGGGACAAATCCACCTGCCACCTCGCGAACTCCCCGCGCTAGGGCAAGACCCTTAACACGAAGAGTGGGGGGCAATTGATGAAGGAATATTTGGCCCGACCTCGTAATTACGCAACACATGGCAAGGCAACAGCTCGATGCAACAGTACACCCAAGGCATGAGCACCATAGGGAGGAACCAACGGTCCGAACTCCCTACTAGCAGTCCGAACTCCCTAATAGGAGCCTGAACTCCCTACAAGGAGCCCAAACTCTCCCTTAGGCCCCAAGCCAAACACAAAGGGCAGTAACCCGAATTGGCCTGCCCTATGGCAGTTCGGGACACACCTCTCCAAATTGGCCTACCCCATGGTAGTTCGGGACACACTTCCGTGCTCAAGACTTCACCTCGCTCACCACTCTAGCACTTCGCCTCCAGGATGCCAAACTAAACAACCGTACCATGCCTGACACCAAGGAAGTTCATATCCAGAGGCAGCGCACCTGACTAACTTGGGATCTAATGCTTGACAGCCGCACTTCAAATGACCACCTGCCACCGCCACCTGCCACCGCCATCTCTAGTTACAGAGACGACTCCGACAAGGTGTAGTGGTGGTTGTCCCAGTAGAAGGGATGACACCCGAACTGGCAGAAGCATGGAGCGTGGGGGAAGAGATGAGTACCAAGTCAGGGCTGGGCCTTTAAGGGTGGCCATGAGAGCTTTGCACATCAAGCCCTCGGATGAACTATGTAGCATCATCTAGGCCTTGAGTGCTTCAATGTGGTCGTCGAGATCGGTACTTGCCAAACTGCGGTGCCCGCCATCCTACAAGGGGATTCTATCCACAATCTCTTGGATGAAGGGTGGCTTCTTGATGGGATAGCCAGTTGGTTGCACGGGCTGATCTACGGGTGGTGTCGTGCTCCTCTGGGCCTGGCTGCACTCCAACTCGGTCAAGCATTGTTGGAGCTCTCAGATCTCTGCGTCCCTGTCATCTGGAACTGTGGTGTGCGTGGATCTTTTTTTCTTGGGCCGCATTGGGTGGTCTTTAACTGAACTGAACTCAACGATAGAGACCACTTGGGGCGGAATCCATTTGCCGAGCCTTTCCTTGAATGGGATCCGAGTAGTTTGGTGAGTCTTACTATGGTTGTCGGGTTCACAAGAGAGGGCGCAAGAGATGGACCTTCTTGCTGTGTCTTTCTTTTCTTGGTCAGATTGCGCTCCCTTCTTGTTTGACCGGTGCATTTTGGGTTCCTCGGGGCGATGATCGACCTTTGTACATGTCAGGGTAACAGGGGGGTGGTCTGAGTGGGTGGTGCCACAGACCCCAACGACTACATCATCACCAAGATTTGGTCGACCTTCTCTTGCATTGCTTGGAATTGGACAGGATTGACAGTGGCTAGTTGTGGCTGCTGGGTTTCCTAGCACGAGGGGTTACGATGATGGAATTCTTGAGATGGGGATCGGGCTGTTGAATGCTCAAAGTGGTTTCTTGGCATCTTGATCGCTTCTTGACTGCGCGGTGAGAGAGATTTAGGAAAGGCTTTTTGTGCAATTCCCACAAACGGTACCAATATGATGCTGCTCAATCCTAGGTAGTGCAAGAACCGGTGCCACAGTCAGATAATCCTTGCCAACTAGGCAGAGCCAAGGTGGAAGGACGAAACTGCGCAATGAGATCTGCGAACAAGAAACTGTCAAAGGCCCGAGGAGTTATCCCCGGGTAGGTACTCCAATGCTCAAGTCAATAGAAGACAGTAGGTGGTCGGGCCAAGTAGTTGGAGAACAGTGCTGGTCTGAGCAAAGTAGCAATATGAGAATTAGAAGTTGGATCCCTTACCTTGAGTGGGAGGTTCCTTTTTATAGCCGAGAATCCGCGTCCTGATCAGATTAGGCTTCCGGGGTTGTCAGGATGAGGCTAACCACCAAGGTCATTGGGATAAGACCTAATCCCCAACAGAGTTGTACTCTCTTGTCTTAGCCATGCCTATCTACATGATGTGGAGTCGTCGTGGCTGGAGAGGCAGAGTGGGGCTGCGAAGGTGACACGATGCTGACATGGCCGAGGAGAGAGGTAGGCTATGGGTATGATGTGGTGTCAACGTGGCCAAGAAGATAGGGCGGTCACATAGGCTCCACGTGGCATCCGAACAGTTACGTTTCACCCCAAAATTGTTTTTTGGCCAAGAACCACTGATTTGGTCAACAAACCACTGACCTGGGGATCGAGTTGCCGAACCATTAACCTGGACAACGGTTTTTCGCTATTTTTTAATTTTTTCATAACAAGTTGTTTATTCAGTCCAAACAGTTGGACCTTCAACCCAAGAACTAGACCCAAAATGGTTTTTTGTCCGATCTATTTCTAAAAACCTTGAAATTTTGTTGGCAGGAGAAATGCTATACATAGCCACGTCATGTTCGAACTCTATTTTATGGATATGTTTAATATTATTATAATGGGGGCTATAAAGGTGCAAACCGGATGGACGATCTATAGTCATCACCGGCATGGCACAATCTTGTATACATCAAAATTTATATGGAATAAAATTTTACTTTTTTATTTATTATTTATCTTGTTAAATTATTTAAAAATTTTTCAATTTTCTTAGAATATCGTCTAGACATGCATTTCACTGGGCTTGGGCCTTAGGACATACTGAGCTTTTCTCTTGGGGAATTCACCAACTAGCATGACCCACTACAGTACAAGCTAATGTTTTAAAAATGACCTAGAAGCTGAACCGTTTTTACCTCCAGGTCACAAGTCATCGGCTCAACTGGCTAGGTCGAAAAGTTCAGATTGTTATGTAAGGGTATCTTGCTGACCTACAAATCTTGACACGTGGCTTTGGCTAGACGCACCCTGACCATCCATCACCAACCACTACCAACAGCTGCCACGTACTCCCAACTACTCTTAGGCAACTCCGACTATAAAAAAGGGCTCTCACAATAAGGTAAACACACACTGGAACTCAAGCTCTAAGTATCCTCTCTTTCTTGGTATGACCCCTCAGAGCCCTTACTAACTTGAATGTCAAAGCTTTCACCACTAGTATAAGTCCCGGGGCCTCTAACATCTTCTTTCTCTTAGCAGGTTGGACTTGCTGGCCTTGAATGCTAGAAATTACTTTGTTGCCCTTGGTTCCATATTTGGCAGCAACAATTGGTGTCGTCTATGCGGACGTTTTCAAAACTCTACCTTAAGAAAAAACAAACCTAATTTAATCAATTAGTGTCCCTAAAATGGTTGACAAGCAAGACCTCATCCTTGGCGTCCGAAACTTAGTCACAATTGCCCAGTTCGAGCTAGTCTTGAACAGGCTGGACAACCTGGCCCAGTGGTTGGACAACATAGGGCATTCTGTAGGAAGCCACCCATAGGGTGGCTGCCCGCCTGCCCCATCAGAAGCCATGGACAACACAATGGGTGATCCGCCCATACCTCGCTAAGCTAGTGCTTTGGTGGTCTAGAGAAACCTGATCCCTCAGAGTTAGATAGTAGTAACTGATGGGTTAGTAAACCCTATTCCAAAACCCCTCGGCTCCCCAAATGAGGGGCCGACCTCGTGGGGTCCCACGTCGAGCACAAGAACCTCGACTGTCATTACTATTGCATGGCGACCAGTTGGGACGACAACGAGCGCTCAAGCCACTACAGTCCCCCTCCAAGGGAGAGAGGCCGACACCACACCTCTCCCCCACTAGTTTCTAACCTTCACAACCTCCTCAATGATCATCGTGCATGCAAGACTTAAGATGTGCTGGCATCCGAGCACTCCAAGAATGGGGCCAACCCATGTCCCGTGAGAGAGAACCAGGACCAACTTGAAGCGACAATGCCATATGTCGACCAACGCCTCGGAGATATTCAAGCTCAGATTGGCACCCTTCAAGATCAGCTTCGGTAAGTAAAGGAGGGCCGAGGTGACGCATCCACCAGTTGCCTGGCCACATCCAACTGAATGGAGAAATTCGTAGATACCATCCTCTTCAAACCCCTCTTGCCAAATTTCAAGGCCCCGATGTTGGAGACCTACGATGAAAGTACAAACCCTGAGGACCACTTGGAAAGCTTTCGGACCCTCATGCTCCTATACAGATACTCTAACACCCTCACGTGCTGGGCCTTCCAAGACACATTCAAGGGAGCAACGTATCGATGGTTCACCACACTGTATCCACACTCCATCGTCTCTTGGGAACAGTCCATGGACCTCTTCTTAGGTCACTTTATGAGTAGGCAATGATGTTAAAAGACCGTCATCTCCCTGATGTTTATCAAGTAGAAGCTTAGGGAGAGCCTTTGGGCATATATGAATAGGTTCAACCAGGAAGAACTCGAGGTCAAGGAACTCGACCCCTTGGTCTACATACACACGAATATTAGTGGTCTCTGGCTTGGACTCCTCAGCTGGTCCATTTCCAAGACTCCTTCCAAGACTAAAGTTGAATTCTTGAAGAAGGTTTAGAAGTACATCACCGTCGAGGAGGCCGAAGCCAACAAACACCTCCAAGAACCGGAAGTCGATGCCAACCGAGGGTCTAGTGACAAGAAGAGGAAGGACAAGGATGGCCGCAATGGTGGTTGCACCAACAAAGGAGGAGAGAAGAAGCCACCGACCCCTTCCTTTAATAAGTACGCACTGCTAAACTCCTCCTGAACACACATATTGATGCAAGTAGGGAAGGTGGAATTCATGATGTGGCCAGCTAAGTTGAAGAGGAAACTGAGAAGGGGAACCCCAAGAAGTACTACAAGTACCACCATGGCACCGGCCATGACACCGAAAACTACTACGAGCTCAAGAACGAGATCGAGTCCCTCATCTACCATGGACACTTAAAGGATTTTGTCAAAGGTGATGCCCCAGCGTCATCCTCACAACAGCCTCAAGCCAAGCCCCATAATCATTGCCCCCTGGTTGGAGTCATTGAAATCATAGCTAGAGGCTCAACCTCGGGGGGAGCATTTGCCTTATCTTAGAAAGCATATGTCTGGCAATACAACATCTAGAGCCAAAGACCAAAGATGTCAAGGTTGGAAGACTTCATTTCCTTCTCAAATGACAACCTACATGGGGTATCTATGCCCCACGACAACGCGTTGGTGGTGTCAATGACCATCGCCAACTACACATTGAAAATGATCCTCATAGACAATGGCTCTTCAACTAACATCCTATTCTATGAGACGTTTAAGAAGATGCAGTTGACGCTGGACCGATTGTAGCCCATTGACATGCCACTAGTTGGCTTCTTTGGGGCAGTTGTCAGACCCGAAGGAAAAATAACCCTATCGGTCACCATAGGGACTAAACCTCGGCACGTCATTCGGATGACTAAGTTCTTGGGCGTAAAGATAGACTCACCTTACAATGCTATCATAGGGAGGCCGACCCTTCATGCACTCAAAGTGGCCGTCTTGTCTTACCACATTGCCATGAAATTCCCCACAGAGCATGTCGTAGGGGAGGTTAGAGAAAACCGACAAGTTGCCAAACAATGCTACGATGTGGTGCTAAAAGGCAAGAACAAGGAAGCCCTACCACTGGAGGGGCTTGACCTTAGAGATGAACCATGAGGTCGAGGCCATTCAGCCGAGGACCTCATCGACAAGGCCGAGCCCAAGAAAATGGTACGAGTTGGGTTTCGCCTCTCTCAAGACACATTTTCTGAACTTCTAAGCTTCCTCAAAGCCAATACTGATGTGTTTGCTTAGTCTACCATTGATATGTCAGGAATTGATCCCTTGATTATTACTCACAGGCTAAGCATGGACCCAAGTTGTAGGTCAATTCATCAAAAGAAGAGGAACTTTGCATTATAGCACTAGAAAGTCATCGGAGAGGAGGTGGTCAAGCTGATTGGCGCTAGGTTCATACGAGAGGTATATTACCCTAAATGGCTATCTAATGTGGTAATGGTTAAGTAAGCTAATAGAAAATGGCACATCTGCATTGACTTCACAAATTTCAACAAGGCATGGCCCAAAGACAACTTTCCTTTGCTGATGATTGATCACCTCGTCGATGCCACCACAAGGTACAAGTTATTAAGCTTCATGGATGCTTTCTCTGGTTACAACCAGATAAAGATGCATCCAACCGACGAGGAAAAGACCTCGTTCATCATCAAGCATGACACCTATTGCTATAAGGTGATGCCTTTTAGACTGAAGAATGTTAGAGCCACTTACTAAAGGCTGGTGAAAAAGATCTTCAAAGAGCAGATGGGGAGAAACATCAAAGCCTATGTCAACGACATGGTTGTGAAGAGTCTTAGGGCTAGCCAATACACCTTGGACCTCGGCGAGACATTCGAGTTACTAAGAAAACACAACATGAAGCTGAACCCCACCAAATGCGCCTTTGGAGTTACCTCGAGAAAATTCTTGGGTTTTGTTGTCACCCAATGAGGCATAGAGGCCAACCCCGAGAAGATACAAGCCATACCACTAACCAGTGCATACTCTTCTTCCGAACCATCAAGAAGTTGAAGGATTTTCAATAGACAAAAGATTGCCAAAATGCCTTCGAGGAATTAAAGTTCTACTTTTCATCACCACCATTGATTTGAGGCCCCTTCCAGGAGAAACTTTGTTCTTGTACCTCTCGGCAAGGGATGAGGCAGTCAGCTCGGTGTTAGTTTAGGAAGACAAAGGAGTTCAGAGGTCAGCATATTACGTCAGCAAGGTGCTCCACGAGGCTGAGACTAGATATCCAGAAGTAGAGAAAGCAACATTTGTGCTAGTGAACTTGGCTAGGAAGCTGAAGCCTTACTTTCAAGCCCACAACATCTCGGTGTTAACCAACTAGTCCCTCAAGTCGGTGCTCTCGAAGCCGAAGACCTCGGGTCGACTAACCAAATAGGCTATCAAGTTGTTGGAATTCAAGTTACATTATCAATTGAGACCTGCAATAAAGGCGCAAGCATTGACAAACTTCTTGGTTGAATGCACCTTGGCTATTTAATGTATCCCCTAGGCATATGAAAGGATCATTGAATGAAATATCACCTTCACTATTTTCGGTAACCCCTTTTGGCTACCTCTCCCTTTGTGAGCGGTGCATTTAGCACTATAGCTCGAGGAAACCCCAAACTCTCGACCTGACAATGGGAAGAGATCTACACCATTCTCTTTCTATATATCCACAAAATTGAATACCCATTTAGTAAAACTTTGCTAAAAATAGAACGAAGAAGCAACAGTAGTAGAAACAATTAACTATATATCTATTAAGATAAAGATTCAAGAAAGGGTTGAGTAATTACATGTTGAGAGATTAATCGATCAATTTTCAATTGCTGCTGTTGGATTTGCAGCGGCATGTCTTCACCAAGATAGGACAAAGGAATGGTGCGAACATCTTTCTGAGACTTGGGCACGACAATGAATGAGTTGGTGGTGGAATCCCTCGAATGCTTTCCTGAGACAGGGAGGTTATAGGTAAGACAGCTATTGGCTTCATGGTCATCGTCACTAGAACCGAATTAGAGATAACAGAATTGTAGAAGGGGAGGAGCGTGTCAGCGGTGGTTCCTAATAATGGGATGCTATAGCCCATGCCCATCTAGTTATTGTAGATATTCCATTGTTCCAATGGCATTCATGATTTCTTTGAAAATTCAATTCTGAATTAGAAGAAACACATACAAAGATGAAGAGCCCAACAAGACCCAGATTGCGAAAACACAGTAAGCTGGGAGAGATTCATGATTCAAAATCAATACCTATTTCCAATCACTTGAGAGGGAAAGAGGTTAAAATGACGAGCCTCAACAACCATGAAACTAGGCTTTTCCTTGTTTCTCTATCTTTGTTCACAAGCACAACCAATACATGATTGTGCTTGTGAAGGGGCAATGGGTTCCAATCGAATCTCATCTCCTTCAACATTTGTTTTGAAAAAATAGAAGAAAAAATTGAAACAACATTAAATGAGATGTGAGACCCAAAAGCTTTGCCAAACGTGAGCACACACCTAGAGAGAGAGAGAGAGTTAAAAAAATAAAACAACCAACTAGTCTATTTTCTCATCCATGGTTGCGGAAAAGGATTTGATTTTAGAGGGAAAAATTAAAAGGGATGGAAATTTTGAAAGTTGGTTTTGATACTTTCCTTTTAAGAGATTTGAATGGATAGTTGATAAAGAAAATTAGATACCCAAAGGGCATTTCTATTTTTTCTCATGCCACTTAATGGTTGGTACCAAAGCCAAACAATTTGGTTTCACTATTAGAGCTTCTTTCTTAAACATGTTCATGACTTCCAAGCTATTGAGAATTGCCATTGCTTCAACTTGGATGGGAGAAGAAATTGAGGATTTTCCAAAAGCATACACTACAACACTTCCTGAAGAATTTCTTAACATAGCTCCAAAATCTGAGCCGATACATTAAGCTTTAAATGGCCTGGGTCTAGGGCTTTCCAAAAAACTGTAGACATTTGCCTAGGACTTCGATGCTGAAGAGAAGAACTTCCCAATAACCTTTAGGTATTGAATTAACGCATTTTGAATTTTGGAGACCAAAACCCAAAGTACAACTGCTAATATGTAATTTTCTCTTAAAAAATCTTTTAAATTTAACGGAAATAAAGATAACGTAAAGATATTTATCGTAGATAAAAATTCAAGGGGTGTTTATCGAAAATGAAGATACGGGCGAGGTCTTTATCACAAATAAAGATGCAATGGTGTATTTGTTCAGTTGTCACTGACCCCATATTACGGTGGGGTTTGTAATTAACCTAAAAAATAGCCAAGCCGAAGCTCATTCAATGAAGAGGGTCCACCTTCCACCGGTCCACTCCCCACGCTCCCGCTATAAACCATAGACCGGTGCTTGCCTTTGCATTCCCAGATTCCCAGATTCTCTTGCCCTCCTCGTGTGGTTTTAGATTGTTTCTTTCGTCTCTTTCTTTCTCTTATTCGTTCCACTGTTTATTCCCCAACTCTTTCATACCCCTGTAACTCTCTGTTTCGAAGTGTTTTTTTATTTTTTTTCGAAAATAAGCTTCTATGGGGGGAGGCAACGGCCAGAAGTCCAGGATGGCCCGAGAGAAGCACTCGGAGAAAATGAAGGCCCCTAAAGGTATCTTTCTCTGGCCTTTTTTCCCCTTTATTTATGGAGGGGTTCTCTTTATGTTTGCAACAATTTCTTTTATTCCTCTTAGATCTTTGATACTTCCGTTGATTTTTTCTTTTATCCTTTTGCTTTCTCTTTAATCTGTTCGAACTATGCAGGAAGCCAGCTAGAGTCCAACAAAAAAGCGATGACGATCCAGGTAACCTTTCTCTCTTCCTTCAATTTGTTGATGAGTTTTCATCTCTGTTTTGTAATGGTGTCCTTTATTTAGGGTTTTTAGTTACGATGTCGATTGGTATTATTTCTTTTGTCTCAAGGTTCTTTATTTTCTATAATTCGTATTTGGTAGTATTTTTGTTATAGTTTATTTGTGGGGTGTTTAGAAGCGACATGGAATAAAATCACGTAGTTTTTCTAATGTAACCGAATTATTCTATGGATGTTAATGAATTATAAATTAAGTTATATTACTAATCAAACCAGAAAAAAAAAATCAGTTTTTGGTGGCTTTGGCAATGCCATACGCTAGTTATTTGTCTTTAATCATCACTTTCTCACTTGAACTACAAATAAGAAACTCAACTGAACTTAGCCTTAATCTCCTCCCTCCATTTTTTGTCTCAGATTCTGTGATAAATATATAGCTGAATTCTGGGATCAAATGCTTTTTTGTCCTGTTCACTTTAAACTATTACACCTCTAGATGCAAAATTTAGGATTTCAAACAAAAAATTGGTGTAAAGTTATCTTGCTATTTAAACTTTTGCTCTCAAATTCTTTGTTAAGAAAAGGAATACACATTTGATTTTCTTTGGAGGAATTCCGTAAATTAGTTCTACAAGTTATCATTTGAAATTACCACTGAAAAAACCACTAGGCATTTGAAATATCCTTGAGAAGGTGAGAAATGGCAGCAAAAAAAAAAAAAAAACAGAAGCCCAGGAAAAAATGAAGGTGCCAGCTAGCTTAGTTGGTAAAATGTAAGGGATTCAAATTCAAAATCTGGACCTCAGATCAAATCTCTTAGTGCTAATTCCTAAATACTAACAACCGATCACTGACTCATTGTCCATCCCAAAAGGAATAGGAGCCTGATATTCGGTGCAAATTCCTAGTGATGCTGAGTCTTAACTGTGGTAAGTGAGTTTTTGCATTTCTTGTAATTGAATTGTCCCATCATTTTGCTGCTATTGTTACATTGGCCAAATAGTTGCAGTAGCTTTAACTTTTGATGATGTTTCTATTAGATAAGTGAAACTCTCTTCTTATCCTCTATCACTTCTGTTAATGAGTTAATCTGTTCTGCCTGGTTACTTTTTTCTCATTAGATTTTTTTACTTTAAGGCTCAGTTTGGAAAGAGTGCAAATACAAATATGTACAGTACAAATACGTAGAAAATAATACAAAATACAAGGTTTTGCACTCTACATATTTGTATTTGTACTCCTTCCAAACCGAGCCTAAATAATAACTTTTTGAACACTTCCATTTGATGCAGTTATGATGATAGGCTTAGGCAAGAATTCCAAATATTTACAAGGAAACTTTGTTCCTTTTTTCTTTTACTTCTTTCTCCTTTGTGGCATTCCTTTTTAGTTATTATTGTATTTCAAGAGTCACTAATTCTTTTACTCATTTTCTCTTTCATTATATTGTTTATTATGCCTTTACATATTAAGGCTCCGTTTGGTAAGAGTACAAATACAAATATGTACAGTGCCAAACCTTATATTTTGTATTCCTAAACCTTGTATTTGCATTTTACATATTTGTATTTGTACTCTTCCCAAACTGAGCCTAAAGAATAAACACTCCAATAATGCAAAGGAAAAAAGAGAAGAAAGAAATAAAAAAGAAGATTTTTGTTGAAAAGGGCACTTGCACAAATAAAAGTCATTTGCGCAAGAGCTCTTTACCATCAATCAGGGGTGGGGGTGGGGGTGGGGGGGGTCATCCATAAGGAAACAATACTGTATAATGACTGCATTGGCTTTAAACAATATAAGGTGTCCATGATTAAATCTAGAGCATTTAATTACTTTTAAATCTAGTAATACTCAGATATCCATGATGTATTGTCAGTGAAGACCACCTAACAATGTCTCCCAAATTCACACAGATCGGATTGTTGAGAGCTCACTTGCTTGCTTAAGTGCTCTTAGCAAGATTGCTTAAAAGGACAATAAAAGGAGGAAACGTAAATGGGTTGATATGTAAGATTAACTTGAATTGAAGCTCTTAAGGATTTTAGTAGTTGGGTCTCATGTTTTGCATTATGTACAGATGTAGCTCTAAACTTATCAAAGTTTGCACAATGAAGTTTACTTTTACTATCAACTAGAAAATACAATTGCCCTATGAGGAAGATGTATTGGTTATCTAGATCCTTTTTCCTTATTCTCAACCTGCTCCCTTTCATAACAAATATATTTATCCCTTTTAGTGACTGTTACCTACTTAATTTTGTAAATGTAGTATCTGAGTCTCATCATCATCTAAGTCTTGTCCCAACTATGTGGGGTCATCTATATGAATCTTGTTTCGCCATTACATTCCGTTTAGTGCCATATGCATTATTAAATTATGAGTGCTCAATAGTTTCTTACTTCTTCAACCCATTCCCTTTTTGGTCTGCCCCTAGCCCTTCTAGCCCCTTCAGCTTGCAACAGGTTGCTTCTTATTATGGGTGCTGTTGATGTTCTTTTTACATCACCAAACCACCTTAGTTTACTTTCTCTAATTTACCACCTATTGGAGGTACTCCTAGGTTTCTTCGTATGACTTCATTTCTGACCCTATCCTCTTTAGTTTTTCCACTCATCCATCATCTTATGCATTTCTGCCACTCTCAGCATGAGCATTTTTCAGAATAACTGGTCTCCTTTTTGTACACTGAGTATTTTATTGTTGTAAGCTTAACACTTAGTAACCAAAATCATTCTAGTTATTTGGGGTATCTCCATGGATTAGACTTTCCCCTCTTGAGTATATGGTTGAAGCCAAGTTTGGGAGTGTTTATTTGAAAAATAAGAGAATAAGCAGTTATGAGCATTTGGTGAAAATGCACTTATTTTAAATGGAGGTAGTATAGGTATTTTTAAAATGATGTGGCTGGCCAAGATAGGCTAGAAAGGCAATAAGCACTTAAAAATAAACCCAAAATTTGGGCTTCTCAAATAAGTGTTTATTCTTATTTCAGGCATATTTCCAAAATGCAAATAAGTGCTTAGGTGTGGTCCCGGTCCAAAATAAGTGTTTATTTGAGTAAGCACTTATTTTTAAGCACTCCCAAACTTAGCCTTAGAGAGGGAAATATAATAAAAGAGGGGGAACAAGTTCCACACCCACTTTGGTTATGCAGGGTTAGTGCTGTACCTTGGCAAAGACTCTGGATTAACGTGTTCATGGGTTTTGAGACATGTGACGTGTCTTTTGGGTACTATTGGAATATTGGGTTTAAATCACCTGTTCATGTGTCTTCATAAATATGCTTGCATCTGTATGCATGAACAAGCTTGATCTCTGGCAAAGTTCACAGGTTTCCAGATAACTTTATGCAGTGTCAAAAAGGGCTTATTACATGTTTATTTTCTTGAGGCAGGTGGGTGTTAAGTTAATTTCTTAAGGGTTAGTTTCTCCTTAATGACATGACTGAATGCATAAAAGTGGAACCTGGTATACTGTGATGGATTTGCCAACTGTATATATCTTTGATCTTGTGTATAGCTCCTCCTAACCTTTTTCTAGCTTCATGCATATATAGGAGGGTTCTACAGATGTTTTGACTAAATTAGTTTCTAAAATTTCCTTACAAGAAATACAGATTATCTATAATTCTCATTTCATATGTCGCCATCTTTCTGTATGTATGAGCTGGTATCTAGGACCACGATGACCCCGGTCATTCACCATGTGATCCAGATTTTGAGAGGGGAATGTAGAGAAAATCTGGATCATGTGGTGGTGAACTGAGATAACATGGTTTCCAGAACTGGTTTACCATAATTCTTTAAATTATTTGAAACAACTTGTGTAGCAATTGTATCTGCTAAAGAACTTCACTGAATTTGTTAGTTGTATTTTCTTGGTAACAAAGCTTTTATTTTGCAATTAATGCTTCACTTTTCTTTCTTATACTTTTATATAAAGTAATAAATTTTGTTGGTACCTATAAAAAAAATTATGCATCACTCTCTTATACTTTGAGGCACAATTCAACGTGCATTTGAGTTGAGAGCCCTTTTCTGGCTTCATCTGTACTAAAAATGTAAGAATCAAAAGGGTATGCAAGTCAAAACTTTTCATATGCATATATTCTTCAGCAATGAGTGGTTTACCACTTTCTTTCCTGATTATTGTTCTCTTCTATTTTAAATATCAAAGCATAATACGAGGAAAGATCAGTGATGAAGCTGGTTTCCCTTTGCTATTTCCACCTTTCATGTTTTATGGCTGCTGATGCTGTTATTTTCACTTTATTTGTGTGTTGTTTGTACCATTCTAGCATGTTCATGTAGTTTCAGTTCAACATATTTGATTGATAGGTTCATTGTACACAATCATCTCTTTGTTGTTATTTCTTAATGGTACTTGATGGATGGTGAATGCAGTGCAAGGTATGCATGCAAACTTTCATCTGCACCACGTCAGAGGTCAAGTGCAGGGAACATGCAGAGGCGAAACATCCTAAGTCTGATATTTATACGTGTTTTCCCCATCTCAAGAAATGAAAATAGTTTGTAAGAACTGGAAAGAACTTATAGAAATGGCTGGAAAAACCTCGTTAAATTGTCTGATTTGAAGTTTTAATCAGATTCCCAAGGGATCCATCTAGATTAGCAAGTTACTCACTTGAGACTTTGTGGAATGGGACTATACACGTAAATGATCTCCTATCCTTATATCCTTATAATTCCCCTTTTATGACTCTAATTTTAATTGTTATATGATACCCTGTGAAGTGACCTTATCTAGAAATGTGATTAGATGTTGCTCTCTTTAATCTGATTGTCTGATATCTGATATTCTTATTTTTTGAGGAAGCCCGTAGGCAGATTCATTCAACAAATTACAATGGATGGAAGTAAAAAATCATAACACAAGAAACCAGGTCTGAGTTCTAGTGATAGTTAACGCAAGTTTTGCTAGCAGGGAAGGCAATCAATTAGGTCTGATATTCCAGTTTGTGATGGAAATTGTATTTGCCAGCTGATCATGGGAATATGCAGCATGCGTTAAACTTATTTATTTGGCTTGGGCTTTATATTAGTTATTTTTACTGCTTTTGCCTTTTGTAAGATTAGATTTGAGTTCTTTCATCAGCGAGCTTTGACAGTGGCACTTAATCTGAGACCTTGAACAATGTCTTGTTGACCAGGCTGGACATGAAACAATTAGTTGTGGCACATGATCTGGGTTGTTTTCTGTAATGGGTTTGGGTTGGAGTCCAGTTTGGCTGTTAGGGTTCAAAACTGTACCTACCCACAGAATGCTGCTCAACTCTACCGACAGGATACTTCTGGCGCACATTGGGAACATCTTTGGTACTCGTGTTTTGTAATTCATGTTTAGTGTCTTGTGGGTAGTGTGGGTAGGAAACCTTAAAGTTGCCATGGTTGGTCGTGGACTCGTGGTTGCTCATCTTAGATGGTGGGGTCAGGATTCAGGACTAGGGAAAAATGGTAAAATGGTACCTGTAAGCTGTAATGTTGGGTTATTATGGGTAATGGAGAGGTTGTTGGGGCCACCATCCATTAGAAAGGAATGCTTATAAGTACGGGAGATATTCCCAGAGACGGGCCTCATGTACATCCACCGTGCACTGGGAATAATAATTAATAAGTGCGGAAAATGTTCCCAATGCATAGGAGGATATGCGTGTGAGGCGCCTGTGAGGTGTTAGGTGTGAGTAGCAGATCCGGTCTTATATTCTCAATGCATGGTAGGATGTACGTGTGAGGTGTCATATGTGAGGAGCAGATCTGGAGTCCAGATTTGTTCTTCACCGCCTGGTGCCTCGCAATGTCTTCACAAAATCCAAGGATGCCATGCGTCCCAAGAAATCATGTGAATTAGCATACACGAGTGGGGAGCTTAACAACTGTTAGTCTCAATTTTGTTAGTTGCTTCCCACCATCTCATCAATGTTTAAAGTATCAGAAACGGTATGTGCATCGGAAAGGCAAATTTAAGAAACATATCGGGATATGCCTTGGATACACATAGATATGGACGAAAAAGTAAGATACGCATGAAAATGTTATAAATACTTCAATAAATCATAAATAAACATCAATACCATTAATTATAAGACATAAATGGGTTATTTATGCATAAAAATAACATTTTTTAGTGGTTTTTATGAAAAAAACACATTATAATCAATATATGAGAACAAAACATACTATCTAATAAAGTACTTAATTCGGTTTCAATATTTTAAGTTCCAATTTCAAATTTTTAATCTATTATAATTTACAAATTGAACATGTGAATCCTAATATGATGAAGTTAGAAGTTAGAACATACCTTGATCACTTTCATTATATTCATGCCTTCGTTAAATTGGTGAATGGTAACATGGTGATGAATTTATTCTCAACCTAAATAAAATATTATTAAAATTAGATAATAAATAAACAAAAATTGTAAAAAATTATAAAATTATCATGAACATGGTGATGAATTTATTCTCAACCTAAATAAAATATTATTAAAATTAGATAATAAATAAACAAAAATTGTAAAAAATTATAAAATTATCATGACTTGGTAATTTATTATCGTATCTAGAATCAGAAGTGACGATCATTAGTACCATAAGGAGTTACGTGCAGGTTGAAAGTTACTTATATCAATGTTAAACTAATCTCTGATGTAATAACAATATTCATTCCAAATCATCCTGGTGGAATAAGAATTCACATATGCTTGTCAAGATATTCATATTGCTCACAAATGCATTGGTGATAATGAGTTTGAGATTGATAATTTGATCAATAATCATGTGAATCACATTGTTGTGTACTCTGTGTGCTATATAAAGACGAATCATCAATTTGCTTATCATCATATTCTCCACCAAAAAGCCACGAGCTCATAGCAGATAAACTAGATTTAGGAACATATTGAGAAGTAGTCATGTGGCCTATACAATATCCATAATCTAGAGATGATCTCAAATTCATGCTACCCATGCCTTGAATCATTTCATTCCTAGGGTTACCATACGCTTGACTCCACTCATTTTGTCTTTCATGATCATAATTGCCCATTAACTGTGAATCCCTACGCCTATGACAGTTTTGTTCTTCACTAAAAGGTATTAAGTCATATATTGGTGGAATATATTTAAGATATTCACCACTTTGATCACATTGATGTTGACCACCTCTAGAATAAGCACATTGATTGTTTCCAATGTTACCATCTCCATTATCAGTACCATCATCATCACCACCACCATCACCACCATCATCATCATCATCTAACACCCTTGATGTATCTTCTTTCTCTGCCAACCATGACAATACTAGATCATCTTCATCATATATGTCATCAAGGTTAATTGGGTCAAAATAACCTTCAGCATGCATCATATCTCTAGTAAGATGTCTAACCCTTAGTCTTATATTGTAATGCACATATACCAACTTTTCAAGAGTCTCATAAGATAGACGGTTCCTCTGTTTTGTATGGATGAGGCCAAAGGTACTCCAATTGTGTTCATAGCCACTAGATGAAACAATTACATGTATTACAATCTTTCGAAGATGTGGGGCATCTTGACCATACATCAACCACCATTCAGCTAAAAAATATAAAATAAAAATATTTTAGTATCATATATCATTAAAATAAAAAAATTACTTAATAAAATATTAATAATTCTAAAATATATTAGAAATTTAAAACTTCATCATACCTAGGTCAATTTTATCTCTTGCTCTCTGTGTCAAACTATCTCCAAATCCTCCCAGTGTCTCACGGAATAATTTGACTTTATTGTTATTTGAAATAACAAGTATTAATATTATATGGTCTAATCATCATCAAAATATATTATATAATTTATAAATTTATAAAAACTAATGAACAATAAATAAACAAATAATAACTAATAATTATATAAAAAACTATAGTTACCTCTTGCATTGCAATGGCAGCATTATCTTCATCAGCCTCCAACTTTGCAATCACATTTTTCAAAGAACTTAACAAATTTTCATCAACAATGAGATCCATAGAATATTGAAATGCTAGATTCAAATAATATGCTGAAATTAAAAAATATAATAATGCTAATAATTATTTTAAATATTCAGTCAACATAAATGACTGAATGTAAATAATATAAATTTAAAAAAGTACATGCTTTGTGAATATGATGGATGAGTTGTGAATTTCATCTCTTCTCTATGATGTTTATGATCTTTTTATGGGAACTTGGGCCAACTTCTTTGATTGTTAAAATAGTTCTTCACATTGCTTCATATATAATTTTCATTGTTGCCCAATTTTCACCATCAACTATGTGAAGCACTTTAACGATAAGCTCAATCATATTATAATATAGAAAAGTCATTTTTCAAAAATTGTGATTACTGATTATTTTCTCAACTTTTTGCCCAATTGATGTTTTACTTTGTTGCAACGATCTCCAATCATCTGAATCAATCACAACTCCCAATGTTGTTTTTTGAGAAATAAGGCTTTGCAGTGCACAATTAATGAGTGGCAAATATGGTAGGCCCTAGACGTATTAGTTCTCTGCCTTTTGTAAATTTTCTCATCAAGTTAAGAACTATGGCATGATTATAGATGAAAGTTATGATTTTTCGCCCTTTTGCAATAAGACTAGACACCTTAGATAATTTTGAGATTATCTTCTAACATCAAGTCAATACAATGGGCTACACATAGTATCAAATATACGTGTTTTTTATTTCTTTATAACATTTTTCCAGCTACTTTGTAAGCACTTCCATTGTCAGTTATAATTTGGACAACATTTCATGACCAATTTCGTCAATCATTGAATTCATCAGTTTATACAAATATTGTGCATTATGACACTCACTTGATGCATCAATAGATTTGTGAAATATTGTTTGTCCATTGCAATATATCATAAAATTTATGATGGACAAGTTGGTTGGCCCTATCCAACCATCACACGTGATGGTAAGCCCATAAATGCCAGTCTTCTGATAGAATGCCTTGAAATGGTCTCGTAACTCAACAACTTCTTCATCTAAAAGCTTTCCCATCACCTCATAAGTTGTAGGCCCCTACAAATATTTTCTTGCATTTGTTATTTCATCTGTCATAACTTGGTAATATGGGGAGATTGTTACATTTGCAGGAATGTGATTGTATAACAAAAACTTTGCAATTGATTTTTTCATATTATGCCCAAAGCTTTTCTCGTAACACTCCTTAAGTTTTTTCTGTGTAGTATCATTGTCTCTGTATAAATATCTATCAATCTCTTCAATATTAGGAGTGTCCCTACTTGATGAAAATTTTTTAAAAGGATTTAGCTTTGAAAATGCTTTTTTCATACTCAATGTACGAAATAATTTACTTTTACTCATTGATAAGGATGCTTGTGATGAGCCACCACCCCCCTGATACTCTAAATCTATAAATACAAACCTACTACCCTGAAATCGTTGTACTTGCTCCTCTTCCCACTGTCCAGCTCGTGATACATGTATTCCAATGTTATATGTTCTTTGCTCTGCATCATCATCATCATCATCTATGTTAAAATATTGATGTCTTAATTCTCTGTCTTCCTCCTCTCCTTCATCATCATCTCTAGGCTCCAATGTTCTTCTAATCATTCTTTTTATCATTTTCTTATTACTTTCTCAACATTTATTGTCCTTTGAGATGTTTCTACATCGCCTTAAAAATTTCTTGTAGGAATTTATGGTAACTAACAACATTAGGATATCCTCTTGCTAAGTGATGTTTCAAACATGTAACACACCACCTTTTATAACTTGCCCACAAAAGTTGCTTTTTGTATGGAATCGATTCCCATTAACCCTAGTGTTATATTCCCAATCAATATCTTCTTCTTCCTTCTTTTTGGGTGCCATGCCAAAGGATTAAAATGTCAAATTCTAAATCCCAACTTCCAAGTATCAGTGTCACAGTCTCATAGATTCACAGTGTTACACTATCATAATGCATATGCACAAAAATTAATTAGAATTTAGAAACAACAATTAATCATAAATCTAAGTATCTAATAAGTAATTAAATAAATTATATAATTTAAAAATAACGATCATTAATTACCAAATAACCAATTATCCATCATATATATGTATTTAATCACAAATATCCACCATGAATCACATAAAAATTCAATTACTATATAAATTATCCTGTTTTAAGTATTAATGTATTAGTAAACAAATGTTATCTAATCTAATTAAACAATTAACAATTATTGAATCAGATAATTATGTAAAATTTGTAATTATTCAATAAAACACTTTTCTATATCTTATTATCTTTTAAATAATTATTTATTTTTATTTAAATAACTATTTTGCATGTTTTATTCTAATTTCCAAAAATTAAACAAATATTTTTTTTCTAAATGGCTTCATGGACATCTATTATTTTTATTCTAACATTAATAATTATTTTGCATTTTCATTCAAAAAACTAAATAATTAATTATTATTTTTTTCAAATAATTACATTGCATTTTAATTCTAAAAATTAAATTAAAATATGAAAAATTGTATATGTAAAAGAAAAATTGAATGGATTTATGCACATAATACATCAAATAATTATTTTGCATGTTTCATTATAAAAACTAAATAATTATTTATTTTATTCAAATAATTATTTTGCACATTTTATTCTAAAAATTAAATTAAATATATATTATATAACAGAAAAATTGAATGGATTTATGGACATAATCACGATAGGTCAATATTATGGAATTATATATCATGTTAGATCAATCTTAGATCTACAACATACTCAAGTCTCAACATATAGGGTTAGATACTTAGATCACATAAAATTGAAGAAATATATATATATATATATATATATATATATATATATATATATATATATTATTCCAAAAATTGGAATAAAATTTAAAAAAAATCAATTATTTAGAAAAAATTCAATTTATCTATGGACATGGTAGATCATCCATTGATCTACAACATAGTCAATTTCTAGAGGTAGATCACAAGAAAAACTAAAATTTTTATTTTTTTTTCAGATTTTTCACTATTCTGGAATTTCTTCAAATATTGACAAAGATCTACATATAGCATCAAAATACATGGGATTTTTTGTACAAAAATAGTATATGAACACAAATAAAAATATTTTCTAGCATCCCAGTAAAAAAAAAAACACAAAAAGATTGGCTGAAACAACAAAAAAAATAAGAAAGCATACCTATTTTCGTTGTTTTTTTTAACAACCTTGAAAAAGTTGTTGGATCAGGCAAACTTGTAGGTTTTTTGGCGAATTTTCAGTAGATCTGAGTCTCTAGTAATGGAATGAATGTTTTTGGAGAGTTTGGGGAAGAAGGAGTGCTTCTGAAGTGGGTTTCAAAGTCCTCTTTCGAAAGGGTTTTTATTCGCATTTCATCTACAGTAAATTATTTCTAATTTTTTGTTCTTTCCCGCTAAGCCCCTACTAAACCCTAGCGCCCTCCACCAGTCGTAGTTCTTTCTTCGGCAGATAGCGATTTCACGGTGACCATATGAAGTCTCCCTGTGATCATTGACAAAATGAGATTGACAATTCTTCTTATTTCTCTTTTCCTGCCTAAACTCTCATCCCTGTTCCTTTTCACGAAGAACTCAAACTAATTACAATCTGCTAGCACCGTGACTTCTATCAGTTCAGTTGCATTTGGATGGTAATCTTTTTGTATGAATAAATTAAGAACTAGTGGGATATAGAAAATTAACAACTAGTTATTCAGCAAAAAGAAGGGAAAAACTAGACAACAAATTCTAAAGTTGTTGGTCTCTGTATAAAAATAAAGAGAAGTTGTTGGTCTTAATGAACAAACTTTCTAGAAATAGAAAACATTGTTCACTAAAACCGGTCTTTGTATGCTCCAGTTCGAACCAAAAAACACCATATTCAATCGAACCGGTTTGGAAGAAAAAAAAGAAAAATAAAAAAACCCCAACATGAGATTTTTCAACAAAGATTTACCTATGTTTGAATCGCCAGAATCGAGTTGCCTTGTCTATTCTCATGGATGAGATTATCCCCACTAGAGAGATGAAAAGGTTTGGATCCTAGCTAGAAGAGAAAAGAGGGTTTGGGTCCTTCGTGAAGAGAAAAGAAAGAGGGATGAGAGTTTGGACATGAAAAGAGAAAGCAACAAAATTGTTAGAATCTCGTATTGTTGGTGATCGTAGGGAGCCTTCATATTGTTGCCAGCTACTAGGGAAAACACTACAACCGGTGGAGGGCACTTGGGATTCATATTTTTATTGCCAGAGAGAAAACATGAGAGGTAGTGGGAAATACTTGGGCTGGGGGTGAGGGCGTGGGCTAATGGAATGGAGACTAATGGTTGTTAGACTCCCCACTCGTGTATACTAATTCACATGATTTTGGGATGTGTGGCGTCCTCACATTTTGTTAGAACTTTGTGAGGCGCCAGGTAGTGAGGAGCAAATTCGGACTCGTACGTAAATGTGTAGTTGATGGCTTTGACTGAGATCAACTTCTATCAGGGCAAATGTGTGCCCACACCGTTCTAACAACTTTTTGCAACCTTGCATTGGGAATATCTCCCCATGAAATAAAGCACACAAGCACGGAGATATTCTCAATGCAAGGCAATAAAAGCTGCTCGAATGGACTTTGCCCTGACTGAAGCAGAACTCGCTTGGCTTGCCATTCGAGACTGGATTTCCTTATGCATGTTTGTGTATTGGAAATAGGAATCAAATTTTCTAATTTGGGTATTTAGATGTATATTTGTTAATGATAAAGAGGATATGGCATTAAATAGAAGGGAATGGGAAGCATGTACCGATCTTGTATAATTTGGGATTAGGCTTGGGTGATGATGATGATAATGATTTGTTAATGATAAATCGTGCAAGAAATTAACCTGCCTGGACTTTTGGTGATCATATCTAGACTTTTAGGCAGTGTTCATCACCGTGTTCATCTCATGGTCCCGTCCACAGGATGAACACCTGTTCTACTAGCTGTGAACGGGACCAGTCCACGCTATATCATGGATTGGTCCTGTCCACACCCCAATTTCTCATCCACATCAAAATCTCGTGGTTAGGGCCCATCCACACTTGATTTTTGATCCCTTGCTTCACACTTTCCCTAAAAGGCTGAAACCCTATTGTTTGTTTCACATTTTTATATTTTTTCAATAGAATATTAATTATTTTACTTTATTTTTTATTTTTTTAATTTTATTTTTTATCAATAAAATAATATCTTATATACTTAAAATATTTTTTTTTAATTTTAATTATCTTACTATTGTTTTTATAAAAATTAATATTTATTAGTTAATATTAATTCTTTATGCATTTTTAATATATTTATCATAATAAAATGCAAAAATTAGATATTTATGATTAACCGAGTAGATCAAGGTTTTTGAACTGCTGTTGACCCGGATGGTCGGACTGTTCGATTTAGGAACCACCTAGGCAAGTGGTTCTATTTTACCCCAAACCCGATTTTTGGCCAAAAATCATTGAAAAAGTCAACAACCCGTTGACCCGAGCGGTTGAACCACCGACCTGTCGACCCATTCAGTGGTTTTTTACCGTTTTTATTTTTATTTTATTTTTATTTTTTTAATTTGTTTGTCAAAATGGGTCGCCTGTTCGAACCGGATGGTCGGATTGTCGACTCAGAAACCAATGGCCATAACGATTTCGTTTCTGGGTCATTTTTTAAGATGGTGTAGATCATTCATAAATGTATATGAGATATATGGAATCAAAAAATGTGGTGTGGACTGGTCCACATCACGCCTACAGAACGCCACTGTGGGTGTGGACTAGTATAGTCCACACAGTTTGTCCACAACTCAAAACGGTTGTGGACTGTGGTGTGGTGTGGATTAGTTACTGCCAGAGGGTGTGGTATGAATTAGTCCATAGTTCAGAAAAGGGTGTGATGTGGACCAATCCACACCCACCAATTTCTTATCCATACTACTAAATACCCCCTTAGTTAGAAAACCCGTCTAATAACTAATTAATGGATAAGTGGAAAATTATTATTGTACCAATCGTACATTGTCTACTCATATTACACGTTTATCTTAACATGTCTACTCATATTACACGTTTATCTTAACATGCACAGAATATGAAAATACTACTACTAGTATTAGATGATAATTTAAACGCCACCGATCTGTGGTTAACCTCAATTACTAAAATGTTAGGTCTTAATCATCAAATGGGTAGCATTAATTAACCTTTAGATAGACAACTCAAATCGATATTTATGTTTTGGCATATAAATGGGCAACCGGATCTGTGCTACCATTTTTGTTTTCTTTGATGGATATGTGCTACAAGGTTGGTAATGTATGACTTTAAATAATCTGATCAACAAATAAATAAAAGAAATTAAATAATGCCAAATACATTATACATGTTGCAGTTGTTTTATTTATCCAAAAAAAATGTTGCGGTATTTCATCTTTCATGAAAAACCAAATCATTTATTAAAAAGAGGAAAGAGGAGAGGTGAGCCACAGAGCTCATGCACTCCTATTCCTTTAATTTAATTTGTCACATATATGGTTATTTATTTTTAATTGAATTGTAAAGAATGTAAGAACCTATAGTAAAAACCCTCTTTTAAGTATTAATTTTTTCTAATAAAATCATTCTTAACCCCCTCCTTTCAATGCTTAATGTTTGTAACATCTCTCCTTTCCCACTAAATCCCTAATTTCTTCTTAAGTTTTGATCCTTTAAAGATATAAATTAGATGGGTTTGAATCAAATTTAGAATCAACCCAACTTTAAATATAAAATCTAGCCTGAACCTAAACTGATTAAAATCCAAATTTATCAACCCAAACCTAACCAAGATTTTATTCAAATCCATGCGTTTCATGGATTTAGTTGCTAGTTTCGTATACCCCACAAAAAATTAGATGAGATGAGATGATGCCAAATGGGTACATGTGTAATGAGGTTGAGGTTTAGGTGTTTTGGAATTGAAGCAATGTGATATGATTGTACTCCATTAGCTCATGTCATTAACCAATGTATATATGGTCCATGTTTTCTCTGAAGGTGTGACCTTTTTGAGGGTAGACGAGATATATACCTAACCATTTTGGCATCTCCTTTTGCTTTGCACAAAATAATTGCTCTAAAACTGGAGTCAATCTTCTCATGCAATGTTCCAAGTGTATGCATCCACTTCCAAATTCCAAATATTCATTTTACAAGGGCAAGTAACTAAACAATTCCATGAAGAGTGAGATTAACATTCTTTGTCATGAAGAGTAGGGTTAGTGGATCAGTTCAAGCAAAGCAGCAAATATACCAACACCATACGAATTTCGGTCCCCCCACGGCACGGCATTACAGAATTCAGAGTTTCAGATGCGTGGTGTATTGCATTATTGTATTGTATAACAGACAAATTTTCTTCTGCATAAGTAACATATAAAACAAAACAAATTCAGATTGGACTTGTCCCAAACCGTACGATTCTTTTTTAGTCAACCACTTAACCCAGAAGCAGGCAGCACGGCACAGCAGCCTCCGGCTCCGGTGCGGCAACAAAACAAAGGGATAAATAGACTGCACTCCACCTCATAATTCTGAATTGAATGCAGACCTTAAAAAAAAAAGACTTTCTTCCCCGTGTCTTTTCCTTCTTTTTTTTTCTATTTTTTCAATCATACTTGACATTCGTATTCCTTCATAGCAGCGGCACCTGGACCTGGTTTCACATTTCATTTCCTCTTCCTCCCCTTTATTCTTCTTCCCATGGCTCCAACCTACCTTCTCTCCTTTCTTGCCTTTCTCCTCACAGTCTCTCCAACCATCTCAACAAATTCTGAAGGTAATCCACTAATCCCTCACTTGCTGGTTTCTTGTCCCCCCTCCCCCTTTCTCTTAGGGTTTTGAGATTGATTCTGTTTAATTTCTCCACTCTTTGTTAATTGTTGTTGGTCATTCTGCTTGGTTAAACCTAAAAAAAAAATCAGGAAATGCTCTCCATACCTTAAGAACCAGGCTGTTGGATCCTACAAATGTTCTGCAGAGCTGGGACCCAACATTGGTCAATCCATGCACCTGGTTTCATGTCACCTGTGACTCTAACAACCATGTCATCAGACTGTAAGTTTTCTTTTAATCTTCTTTTAACCCCCCTCTTCTCTCACAGTTCTTTGACGGGTTCTCTTATTTCTTTTTCTTGTTACATGTAGGGATCTGGGTAATTCTAATATTTCTGGCACTTTGGGGCCGGAGCTTGGCGATCTCAAACATCTCCAGTACTTGTAATCCCACTCCCACTTTAGTTCTGCAGTTGCTCTAATTTGTTTGTTTTTTGTTCTTTAAGATTTTAAACTAATCGAGAGTAGACTTTCATATCGGTTGCAGGGAGCTTTATAAGAATAACATCCAAGGGGAAATTCCTGAGGAGTTGGGTAAATTGAAGAATCTTGTTAGCATGGATTTGTATGGCAATAAATTCAAAGGAGAGATCCCAAAGTCCTTTGCCAAGTTGAAGTCACTTAAGTTTCTGTAAGTTTGGTTGATTTCTTTTAGCTGGACTAGTCTTCTCTACCGATGAATTGCTTGAACTTTGCGTTATGGAAGTTTTATCTTTCTTCCTGTTGGAATTGGTCTTAACAGACGTCTCAACAACAACAAGCTGACAGGATCCATTCCAAGAGAGCTAACTACCCTTTCAAATCTCAAAGTCTTGTATGTATAAAAGAAGGAAACCGTGTTTTTGCCTCCTTTTTTCATTTCCTGCAAGAACTTATTTGCTTGCATTGCAGTGATGTTTCAAACAACGATCTCTGCGGAACAATTCCAATTGATGGACCGTTTAGCAGCTTCCCCATCCAAAGGTATTATTGTGTCCATTCCTTCTGGTTTTTTCTTGGGTATATTTTCTGGTATCTTGTAGAAACCTTTCATGGTTCAGAAAATATACTTTTTCTGATGAACATTCTCGGCACCTCATGTAGTCAATAACCAGTAAGAGGAAAACAGTTGCTTGATTCTAAAAAATAAAATAAAACTAAATAAAAGTTGGTAACTTTGTTATCATTGAGATTGAAACTCAGAGAAACTGTGAGTATCTCACCCAAATCAGTATAGTGTAAAGGTTTTTTGTTGCATGTGTAATTCCTATCCATAAAAATGAGTCACTTAGCATGGTTCCAGCTAATACAATGTCCATACTCAATCAATGGACTTAACTGGTTCAAACATTATACAAATTAGAAGATTGAAAATTATTGACATGATCAGGCCACAAATATATGATCTTTCACAACATTACTACCGTTATTTTCATCCAACCATTAGATATCAGTACACGCTTTGGTCCTTGCATAAGGAAGTCATTTTTTTTTATGGGTAACATAGGATATCATTTTGACTCATCATAAATATCTCCATATACTTGGGATGGACCTTTAAATTGCATTCTGTGACAAAACTACACTAGGTCTAGCTTGCTGATGCTCTCTACTAAATCTTATGAAATATGGACAACTGTCATATTATACCAATAGATTTCTAAACGATAACTACTTGGTTAGCAATCCAACGTGACAGACATTTGCTGCAGTTGCCAATATATATACATGCCATCCATCAGATGAACCACCATATGCATAGATTTCACAGTACTGTAATTGAATTTGCACATACTTGACTAAACTTTTTAACAAGAATTTCTAACTTGTGAATTCTGTTAACAATGGAACTCTATATTATACCAATAGATTTCTAAACGATAACTACTTGGTTAGCAATCCAACGTGACAGACATTTGCTGCAGTTGCCAATATATATACATGCCATCCATCAGATGAACCACCATATGCATAGATTTCACAGTACTGTAATTGAATTTGCACATACTTGACTAAACTTTTTAACAAGAATTTCTAACTTGTGAATTCTGTTAACAATGGAACTCTATGTATAATTTTGTGCATGTATCTCTTTATTCATGCATAGGAAAGCCCAATGTGTACATAATTATCTATGTAAATGCAAGCATCTATACCCATTGCATATAGAAATTTCCAACTTGGAGCATAGTTCTTTATTTTTAGATTTTCCCTTCTTCATGCAATATCATGTGGGAAGATCTCATAGTAGGATCCATGAAAGCTGCTATTTCAAAGAAGTGGTAAACCCTTCTTTACTTTTATTTTTCTTTTTTATTCCCTTTATCCCTTGTACTTCCAACATGCATTGCACATAAAGTTCGAACCAGTTAATATCGAGGCAGAATTAGGATCATGTCAGGGAAGACAGCTTAGACAAAAAGAGGAAAAACTGATTACATTGTTTTCCATATCCAATAGTACACTTTGTTTCTTCGTCTGATCAATGTACACAAAGATTCACTTCAATCTTGTTCCGTCTTGTAGTTCAAAATCTTCTTCTTCTTCTTTGAAACCTGAGTTATCTTACTTTCCTATTTTTTTCCTCAGTTTTGAGAACAATAACAGACTCAACGGACCAAAGCTGCAAGGACTGGCATCTTATGATTTTGGATGCTAAAAATACAAGTAAGCGCAAGATGCTTCTCTCCTGTCTGCATTATAGGGTATCATGCTAAAGGTTACAAAATAGAAACACAGACTTAATGCCTTGTTACTTCATATCTGAAACAACGTCTATATTTTAGATGGGATAACCCAAACAAACAAATAAGATGTGCTGGACATCAAAACCTCTCTAGGTGTCATCTGGAGTAACAGTGGGTTACGTAATTATCAAATTCAAGGTTTCTGTCCGGGAAAAATTAAGTTCTTTTTCTTTGGAAGGTTGTCCTTCTCCTAACTAGTGGATGTCGCAGTTTTATAATATTACATGGTTATTCATTTCAATATTTCAGGAACATGTAGTTTTACATCACATGCAAAAGATAAGGAGAGACCATTTGAAACTTGTACCGAATTGGATGCTATCATGGTATTGAGGAGCTGACTGATCTAACTGCACTGGTTTTCAATTACAAATAATGGTTCTATGCTTCTATTATTAATTAAAGCTAGGGCTTCTGTTAAGATCGTCGTCCATCATGGAGTGTACTCCCCAGAACAGTATTTTATTATTTATAATGGCAAACGTACATCATGGAGGCCAAAGACAATTCTACCAGGTAGGGCATGAAATGGAACGGCCGAGTGGATTGATCTGAAAATTCGATAACGAACTATAATGTTTTTGGCAAATCTAGACCCTCACAAAGATCCATATTCTAAAATAAATCTGGCTAGAACCTAAAATCAAGAATCCAATCACAACTCTGGCCCAACTACGGACCTAGATACATTCATTTATCTGGGATTTAACCCAAATACATTATGAATCTAATATATCTAATATTGGACCTGTCCGGAACCCGGACCAATGTGGCTCCAATCACCCGAGCCCAATCTGGTCGAGATGGATCATGGATGCTAGGGGCGAGTATTCGGTTTATTCAGTAAAAACCGAACCACTGAACCAAAATTGGATTACAAGAAAACTGAAATAATCAAAACCAGAATTTTCAGTTTGGTATTTGGTTGAAATTGAATTTCATTAGTATATATGAAATATTGTATATTATAAAATATATAATATTATATATTACATATTATATAATGAAGTTTGGTTAATTTGGTTAACCGAAATTTTCAATTCTGTTTTTCAGTTTTAACCAAGGTTTAAAGTATCAACACATCAGCCCGTATTAGCCGATACGTATCGTTCCGGGACCCCTCCGATACACCCCTATAGTGGGTGTATTAGGGGTCTGACCGATTCAGGGTGTGGAGACCTAACCCCCCCCCCCAACCTGTTTTGAAAAAAATAAATAAAACATAAAAAAAGGGTATCAATTTGCCTGATATGTCCAGGCGTATTGATATTTTGAACTTTGGTTTTAACTGAATAATGTTCAGGTGTCCGACGAATCGGATTGAATTTGGATTGAGTTTTTAAATCATCTTATTGGATTGCATCCGAAATGTCACCAATAATAAATTAAATAAGGACAATTCTTAATTAGTTATACATACGGTTGTCATATTGACCAATAAGGAACAGTCGTCTTTATTGACATCAAATTAGGGTCAAGGTTTTTAAAACTGGACTGGACAGGGAACCATTCTGGGTTCAGTTCCTAGGTTGAATGGTCTGATCGTCCAGTCCAAACGAATGGCCCACTTTGACAAAAAATAAAAAACAAAAAAAAACATCAAAAAACATTGTCCGAGTTGATAGTTTGACCACTCAAGTCAGTGATTCATTGACCAAATCAATGGTTGTTGGCCAAAAGACAGTTTTGAGGTGAAACAGAATTGGTCAGGTGACCAGTTCTCAATTTTTCTGGTCCAACTATTCAGTCCAGTCCGGTTTTGAAAACACTGATTAAGGTTGCCAATGGACTGGTTTTGGGTTGGATCCGTCTAAATCAATTTGGATTAATTAGATGGGCCAATAATACATTGAATTGGACCAGTCCAGACTTAATGGTCCTGGATTGGATTAAACCTGGCCCATTCATTCTGGATTTATATTGTATTGGGTTGGATTGAACCAATATCCACTCCATTGATAGAAGATAAAAATACTGGACCAGGTTTGGGTTGTCACCAATCTAAATGAAAACCAATTCCAACATATTGGAAAAATGGTCCAAAGTATTCACCGGATTAGATTGGGCCAAATCCATCTGTAATGCATTCATGTTGGACCAGATCAAGTTGGATCAAATCCGGTCCAATTGACACCCTTACTTGCTACTTCAAATTCTAAATCATTACCACCAATGTACAAAATATGAGCATCTCCTTTCATATCAAATGGCTTGGATTTGGATAACTATCAAGTCCCAATTACCAACGGTCACAACAGCCTTTGCAGCTGTGTATTGGGAACATTCCCCTTGTCCTCCATGGCATGATGTTCGGTCTCACATTTTAGATAAGTATGAACACTGAAAAGATGGACATATTTTGAAATGTTGGAGAAACTCTTACAAACCCCACAAATGTATTGACAATACTGATCTAAAGCTGAAATAACTAAACATATAAGATACTTCAATAGTTTACATGAAGTGATTCATTATAATCAATAATAACACAAATCTAGAAAATGTACAATAATTTCATGGGGAAAATACAAAAATCTCGCCTGAAGTTTCTAACAATCATAAAAACTTCCTTATACTTTCATTTTAACAAATACCTCCCCTGAACTTTTGAGAAATTTGACAAAAACCTCTCCTGTCACCTCCCAGACAGAAAATGGTAGACTGACGCACCAGTTTTTTCAAATTCTCATTCTATCCTTTTACAAATTATTTTACACAATTACTAAAATAAACCTATTTTAATTTGACAAAAAACTCCTTTAACGGTCATCTTTTAATGTTTTTGTTGAGTTAAAACAGGATTATTTCAATAATTTTGTATGTAAAATAATTTATAAAAGGGTAGAATGGGTATTTGAAAAAAACTGGTGCATCAGTCTAACGTTTTCCATCTGAGAAGGTAACGGAAGGGAGGTTTTTGTCGAGTTTCTCAAAAGTTCAGGGGAGGTACTTGTTAAAATGAAGCTATAGGGAAAGTTTTTATGAATGCCAAACTTGAGGGGAGGTTTTTGTATTTTACCCTAATTTTATTAATACATCAAGCAATATTTGAGCTTCTAATCTACTAAAAGTTCATTTCAAGTTGTTAGATAAATGAATTTGATAGATCCATCTGGCCATCTTTTGGTTCTTCATGAAAAAATTGGCACTAGACAAATTGACATCAAATGGGATGGACCAAGTGGGCATGGGTACTATTAGAGCTGAAAGAAAGCATTTGATATAGATTATAAATCATGAACAGTACCTTTGGTTCTATCTTCCCCATGCTAAATTTAAAGTCATCTCCGTATGAGTTTTTTATTAGATTTTGATAACAGCCCGTAAGTATTTTAATTGATGGAGAAAATAATGGCGTGATTGTTTCAGGCCTCAAGCATCTCGAAGATATATGAGAGCCTTAGAATGCATAATTTATAGTTATAGAACTACAGGAGTTGATTCCCATGGTTTCTCCTTTTCATAGGAGATGCAGATATCCAAAGCCACAATTATATTAGTAATTTAGTATTAATGATAGATTGTAATTAACTGTTAAAAACTTTGTAAAAATACAACATATAGCCTCTCAAACAGCCCGAATACCATGCAGATATACAACATAAAATTTGTGTAACTACTAGTATCATTAACCTTGTATGTCAAATACAACTGCTTAAAACTGGAACACAGCAACTACTAGTATGAAACATGTAAGGAGGCAGCTCATAAATGATGGCACCTACCCTACATTTATGCTGAATGAAATCCTCAAGATGCAGTGTTTACTGAGTTCTCATCCTGCTATTCTCTGCAGCTCTCACTTGCAAGAAATAAGGATGGGCCTGGAGTAGAACAAAAGAATATCATATTGGAGTAGTGTACTGAACATACTAGATTTTTATACCAATTTTAGAAATAAAATAAATAATTTGTTATTTGTTTAGGAACTAACGCATAGTAGCATATAAATGAATGCAACACAAAGTTCCTGAGAGCTTTATGTGAAAAAAAGGACATTTTCCATCACATTATGGATTATTTGGTGCTAATAGTACAGACGCATATTTTACAGAACAAGTAGGTAGAACTTAACGTAAGATATACTACAGAAGAAAGGTAAATACATGACACAATATGATATAATAGGTATTTTCTTGTAGAACTAAAAAAGGGGGCAAAGGAGTCTGGATCTGCTACACTTGTTTGCACTGAACTTGCCATACACTTGCATTCAATCTGTGACAGGTGTCCCATTACACATGTGAATATACTGGTTCATACAAGCCCACACATGTAATAGGATACCTGCCACAGACTGAATGCAAGTGCAGTAGACCCAGACTTTCAAGGGAAAAAGGAAAGAGCGAAAAGATAAAGGACTAGTCAAGCACCTAGCCAAATAAATACATTGAATTCAAACAAGGGAAAAAAGAGAAAAATGTAAAAAAGGAAAAAATAAAAACAAAAATGAATTAGGTTGCAGAAGAGATGCCCTATGCAGAAAATAAAAAGCAGGTATTAAAGATTACTGAAGACATTGTCGAAACTGAAACAAGGCTGATGGAGCAAAATAGTTATAACTAGAATATCTAAACTTACCATTGCTTCTCTTGCAGTAAGCCTGTCCTGGTGATCATAGCGGAGTAGTTTATCCAGAAAATCAATGGCCTACATGTCAAGAATGAAAAATAAAATCAAGAGAGTAAATAAGAGAGAGAGAACTGAAACATAATGGATCAAGAAAAAAGTAAATCATCTAATTGGTTTTCAAGAAACTTAATATGACCTCGGGAGAAACTAGATGTTGATTATCTGCATTAATAAATTTGGACCAAGGCTTCCTGCTATGCCTGCAAAAATAGTTAACCAAATCATACCGATGAATGACATGGATAGGCATGCCAATATTTAATTATTTTTTGGTAGACATGTCAATGTTTTATTGAACCATAGGTCTTATTGAACAGGATTTCTGTTACAGACAAAAATCATAGTTCATGTAGGACATACCTCCCAACAAGGGCGTCAAGTTGGGGATCAAGCTCCAGATGATATTTGTTCAAATATGCATTTAATTCGTCCGTCCCCAGAACCTGGCAAAAGTTATACCTAAAATCAGACTACGATTTATTTGAACATAACAATTGTCAAGATCGATATTGCTGGTCCATGCAACACAGGGAATGCACAAAGTTCAAGCAACAATTGAAAGGTAAACCATTATCTATTGGTAGTCTTTGGTCTCATTAGAGGCATCTTATTTTTATAGTACAATAATTATTCTTGCACTTTTATTAGTTGTTGTTTTGGGCCTTGAGAAGTACATTGGTTTGCAGAAGAAAATAAGTACAAAAATCGAGTACCAGAAAACAGGTTTTCCTTAAGCTATTACAATGGACTATCATCAGATAAATCAAACAGTTATATTTATTTATGAACTTTAAATTAGTTGTCAGGCTTTATTTGCTTAGTAAAATACAAGCTATGCAGTCATGAGGAATTCAGATTTTAATTAATTCAAGGAGCTGCAAACATGCATTTTCTTAGTAATAGCACATTACTACTAGTCTACTACTACATGCTAGCCATTACCAACATGCCATTTTTTTTATCATTAACAGAAGCAAAATTTATTACTTAAAGAAACCAACATGCCAAAAATTGATCAAGCAAACCATTTTAGGACCTAACAGGAGACTAGACAAGCTTCTCTTTACAGAGGATCTGAGAGTATATATTCTATATTAGATACATCTCTTGTTGGTCTGAAGAGCCATTTGTTGCAGCAAAACATGGATTCAAGTCTAAAGGCAGCCACTTTGTGCCAAAAGAAAAAAACAAAAAACAAAACAGAGAGAGAGAGAGAGAGGTTAGATCCATATCCATTGGGTAATGGCCCTTTTCTCTTGGTTGGATATGCCAGTCTTCCTTGTTCCATGTATACCACTCAAATATTAAACTTTGGTGATGTTTATTTTTTAAAGTTATGCCTTGCTCTTGCATGCCACCAACTAAGCAATGTCTCTCAAACCAAATGGTCCTAGACCATTTGGACTTCATAAGGTACCATTTTTTTATCAGTAAAAGAGATTTCATTAATAAATTCAGAAAAATTACAGAAATGAGTAGCCTCGGCTACCCCACTAGAATTTAGACTTTGCCAACTATCGACTTTTAATTATCCAGCCTTACAACTGAGCCCAGAAACAATGTTCCCTGTAAACCCCCTGTTTTGCTAGAATCCACTGTATTAACAGCTGCATGTCCTTGGAAAAGCATTTAAACTTCTTAATTTCATTTCTATAGAGCCAGGGAGTCTTTTCATTTTGCTTTAACCAACTTATGACCACTTTGGAATCGCCTTCCACAACCATCTTTCTCACTCCCAACTCCGTAGCCTTTTGTATCCCCAAAACCACTGCCTTTAGTTCAGCTGTAGTGGAGTCTCCCCTTCCAACAGGGCCTGAGAACAATCCCACCACAGTCCCTTTGTCATTTCTTATCACCCCTCCAATTCCAGACATTCCTGGGTTGCCAAAAGCCCAAAACTACTTCCATCAAAGTTTAATTTGAGGAAGCCAGTCAGGGGGATCCCATTCTCTTAAGACCTTTTTAGTTGATGAAGAGGAAGCTACTGTCCTCCAATTTCTGAAGATATCATCCACAGTAAAACCTGAGAACAATCCCACAGATTTTACCCGCAAAATCACCTTTATCATGATCCCTTCTATCACTTCCTTGCATTTTTTCTTTTCTTCAAAAATTCTCAGATTTCTCTCGTCCCATATCACCCAAAGAACAGCTGCCCGAGTGCATTTCCATAGCATTCTACCTCTTCTTTTTGGCCATCTGAAAGTGGAGTCAAATAGCCTTTCCAAACTCATCGGGGTATCCTACCTGCATCCAAAGAGAGAGAAAAACCAGTCCCAAATACAGCTAGCAACAGGACAGGAGACAAAAATATGAAAAGCAGTTTGGCCACTTGACTCACACAAACAACACCAGTTTGGCCTCTGCCTCTGCATCAGATAATAGGTGTTAATTGCACCATGGTAGACCTCCCAACAAAAAACACTCACTTTCGGGGGAATAGCGCAGTACCAAACTTCTTGGACTGGAAACAGTACCCCAGTTTGAGCAAAAGTGGACAAGGTTTTAAAGAAGCACAACTGAAGGCTCCAGAGGGGTGAGGGGTCCAAAGCCTAGTATCTTGTTTGGAGGAATCAAGAAACACTCCATCTAGCAGCTGAAGGAGAGAGGACACCAAGCCCATCTAAGAATCCCTCACATTTCTACGAAGCCCCAGATTCCAAGCAAAATTGGATTGGGAGGAAGAGGGGATTAAGAAATCAGCAACAGGTTTTGTTCTTAAGAGAGGAAAGGGCATAAATTGAGGGAAACAGTGTCTTCAAAGGAGAGTTACCCACCCACACATCTTCCCAAAAATTAATTTTGTTACCTGAATTGAGATCAAACCTGGCATGACTGAGCAACAGTGGAAGGAGTTTGTGAATCGCTTTCCATAGTGATGCGCTAGAAGCCTTACAAGATACTCCAGCATCCCAACCATTCTCTGAGAGCCCGTATATGCTAGCCACAATTTTGTGCCACAACCTATCCGTCTCACAAGGGAATCTCCATAACCATTTTCCTAGGAAAGCCTTAATCCTTTCCTTCAATCTCCCTAATCCCAAGCCTCCAAACTCCTTCCTTCTATTCACTAGTTCCCATTTTACTAAATGATCTTTCTTCTTATCACCCGGTTCCCACAAGAAATCCCTCATTATACTCTCCAATTTCTTTCCAATAGTTTGAGGCATGCAATACACCGAAAGGTAATACACTGGAAGATTTGCTAAAGGTATATTTAATGAGAGTAATCCTACCCCCCAAAGAAATGTAGTTCCTCTTCCACACCGCCAACTTCCTTTCAAACCTTTCCATTACCGGATTCCAAAATTCTAGATTTCTAGGATTTTCCCCAAGGGGAAGACCTAGATACCTCAGCAGCCAACCACTCCGTAAGCAGCCTAGCTCCCCAACCCACAAGTTATTCTCCTCTTGAGATAAGTTTATCCCCGCCTCCACACTTTTATTGAGGTTCACCTTTAGATTTGTCATTTTTTCAATAGATTCACCAGCATCTTTAGGTTTCCTGCATCTAACTCACCTCCACTCCCACAAAAGATAATAATGTCATCCACAAATTGTAGGTGAGTTACAACCACTCTCTCCCGTGCTATTCTCCACCCCTTTAAAATACCCCTCTTATCCACCCTCAAAATCAGTCTACCAAGCACCTCTGCTAGAATTGTTAAAAGGAAGGAAGAAAGTGTATCCCCTTGTCTCACTCCTCTTTGGGCCCCAAAGAAATCCTTGACTATACCATTGCAGTGCAGAATCAAAAAGGAAGGGACAGAGTCCATAAACAGAGGTTGAACGAGTGGTAATAGCTTATGTACAAGATCTCCATCAACCTAACTAATAAGAAAATGATATCATGCTTAAGACTTGTGAAAATGCATTGAATGAGGGAGGTGGAGGTAAACTGCCAGACTATAATGTTTTGAATAAAGAAACAAGTTCCGTGGAAATTTACAACTTCGGTAAAGTTTGCACAAAACCTAGGTGCTAGTTCAAATGGGTGCCTAGAAGTGCAAATTATGTGGCTGGCATTGACAGGTGCTGTAAGGAATGGAACTGGGTACACACTGGGACTGGGCATCAATTTTTTTTTTTTTTTTGGAAAAGGTAATGTGATTTTACTCAACTCAAAAAAAACATACAAGCTGGGTTCAGACCCAGAAGGGCAGCCTGAAAACCATAGCAGTTACACTCTCCACCAGGAATTAGAGCAAGGGAAAGAAGACAGATTCAGACTTTTGAATTCCTCAGATACAGATACCCAAGAAATCAGCTTGCCCACAGCTCTCTGAATGATATATCTTTTATATGTTGGCATTGTATATACTTGGGCCAATTGCCTTATTTATGGAGAATTTAGGAGTTTTTAGTTAATGAAATTAATCTGTTACTTTTTTTTTTTATCAATAGCCACAGAATTCATTAATATTCGAAAAAGTTACAAGGAAGAGGAGCTAAAAATTCTTAACTCCCCGGAACAGAAATACATCTGATTTAAACACTCAGAACCTTACAATTGAGCTCAAAACCCAGAATTTCTAAAAACTCCTTGCCTAGCCAATCTATCAGCAAAGGAATTAGCATTTCTTTTAATCCAAGTACATAGGACTTCCATATCCTTAATCAGCCACTTGAATTTTCTTTTCTCATTGCTGTAGCTCTAGCTCCACATCTTGGAAGTGTCTTCTTTCAACCAATCCACAACAACCACAGAATCTCCTTCTATAATCAGTTTCTTAACTTTAATTTCTTTGGCCCTTTGCACCCCTTCCAACACTGCTAACACCTCAGCCCTCAAGGAGTCTCCCACTCCAATTGGACTAGAGAACAAAGCTATTACATTACCTCTCTCATCTCTTAGGACCCCCCCAATACCCAAATGCCCTGGATTCCCCATGCTACTGCCATCAAATTTTAGTTTGATAAAACCAGGAGGTGGAGGGTTCCACGTGAGATTCAAAGCCTTCTTCCTCGAAACTGAGCTAGCAACTTCTTTCCACTTTCTTAGCAAATCGTTTGTTGAAAAATCTGTAAACTCCTTCATTGTCTTCAGCCAGTGCATTACTCTTATATGAATCAACTCTACGATATTTTCCTAGCCTCTCTCCTTTTCTGAGAAGATCCTTGCATTTCTTTCCTCCCATAATGTCCAACAAACAGCAGCTCTCACACATCTCCACATAATTCTTAATCTTTTTGCATACTAGTTGGAGATGTCCACCTACACCCAAATAAAGAAGCAAACCAATCCCAAATATTTTTTGCCAAAACACAAGATATTAGTAAGTGGTACCCAGACTCACCAGCAGTTTTGCATAAAACACACCAATGTGGAGATAAACAGCTATTGGGTCTTTTTCTTTGAAGTAGGTGACCTGTGTTGATTCTTTCAAAGAAAACTTCCCAACAAAAGCTCCCAACCCTCGGAGGTATAGGCTTACACCACACTTCCTTGACAGGGAATGACAGTCCAATAGGAATTTCTAGTTGTATCAGGGCTTTAAAGAAGGATGCACAAGTAAAGGATCCAGAGGGAGACAAAGACCAAATCCTACTATCTATCTTTGTGGGTTCCAAGAAAATCCCATCAAGAATGGACAAAAGAGTTGAAACATTATCCAGTTCTGTGTACCTGAGTGCACTTCCCAAACCCAAGTTCCAAGCAAACCCGGAATTTGAGTTTGAGGAAACGAAGAAATTGGTAATTGGTTCATTTTGGATTGCAAATAAAGCCGGAAATTGGTCTTTCAAAGGGATCACCCTAACCCAAACATGTTCCTAGAACTTTATGAAATTAATCTGTTACTTATCAAAAAAAATAGAAAGAAAATGATATTATGCTAACTATTAGAAGTACAAGAAGTAAATATTAACTTTCTACTTTTACCAGTGGACACCCTAGGATTCGAAATATTTCCACTCAAATCATTAATGAAATATACTTTTTTTTTATCAGTGACAAACTGGCAATGCTAAGTGATGTGTATTATACAAGGCAAAATATGGTTCTGGAAACACATTTTGTTAGCTAGATAGTTGCAAAACAAGCGATATGTAAAACTAAACCTCCTTTAACAATGAGATTACCTTGGCAATTTTGACCAACTGATCATGGTTGTCATGACCATAAAAGAATGGCTCCTTGCGAAATATCTACAAACAGTAAATCCAACATGAGAAATGTCATCATGTAATGGGCAGGAGGAAACATAAATAACATTCATGCGAATTCTTGCTTCAACCAGACTGAACATCATTTTCCAGCAACAGAGACTCACCATTCCTGCAAACATGCAGCCAAGACTCCACATATCCAAAGAATAATCATAGTCTTGAAGATCAACAAGAAGTTCAGGCCCCTTGAAGTACCTGAGCAAAAGGATGCAAATGTTAGTTTCCTACAGATTTTTTTAAGATAAATAATATATATATATATATATATAGTAATGAAAAAGGAAAGAGAGGATAGAAGTGGGTGATAAGAAATCACCCAGCAAAACAAACCCGCCCAAAAACAAAAACAAAAAAATCCTAAGACAGAAAATCAGCTCTACGAAGTCCAGTACACCCTGAGAAATCCAAACCCAGATACAACTGCAAAAACCCCAAACAAATATCACGCAAACCCCTCCAGGCTCCCACCAACTACTATAATAGATAAGCGGGAAACTGCAGATCCATCACCCTTCCAACCCCTGCCGAAAAACACAGAAGAAAACACCTCGATCCCCACCAGCCATTTCCGATGAAAAACGCAACTCAAGCTTTATCCATTTCTGTGTATCCATTGTCTGAAATGTAGCTCTCACTTCTCATCTGAGAAACCTTCTTTGTCTTCTTCCCCTTCTTTAGTCCCGTCCCAAATACTCCCAACTTTAACCTGGCAAAAGCTTTTGAGGCTTGCATCATTTGATTAGTTTTGTCTTTTAAATCTTCTTACTGCGTTAGGAATTTTCTCCATCTTCGTGTAAGCCTCCCTTCTTTCATTGATTCTTTCTAATTCAAATATTGCATTCTTTTCGAAAAATTGAGTTGCATTCAAACCTTCTCTCCTAACCTTCCCCTCCCCAACGTTCTGTCAACCTTCACAATCCCCTTATCCTTCTCTTTCGACTGAACTTTATACTCATCTTCCACCTCCCTAAAAGCTTCCTTTGCAAAACCCTTCCCTCCCAAGAAGAATAAGCCCAATATTTTACTAGTCTTCACCTCTTTGTTCAGCACCACTTCCATATCCGCAACTCTCTCAACTTGTGAGTCTCATCTATGATTACTTCCTCCTCTGTAGCCGATGTTTCTCCACCCTCATCACCTAATTCCCCACCATCTTGCAACGGTTTAGTTCTGTATTTTTGTTTCCTTTTGTAGACTCTTGAACATGACTTCCCTTCCTTTTCCTCCTCAACCTTCTTCTCTACTGTTTCACTAAAAACCTTGAGACCCACAACTTCCAATTCGATCCCTGTTTAGAATTCTTCCCTCTCTCCCCCTTTTCCGTGACTCTTCTCCCCCAACCTGTTCTCCTTTCCAATCACTTCTTTTTCAATTTCCGACATTTCCATCATTTTAGTATCAGCTTCTCCAACATTGTCATCAACTTCTGTAGACTCTTTTTCCGACTGAAGGCATTCCACAGTCTTGGATTCCAATCTCCCCACTCCAACATCCCCCTCAGAAACTTCCCCAATTTCTGGTTCAATCTCCCCTAAATAAGGCATAGATCGTATAGGTAATGAGTTGGAGCAGGGGTTGAAGCACGCATTACGATGGGGATCCTCAGTCTCATTTTTCATTTCTAAGAGAAGACTCGCTGTGATTATCCAGTGAGTTGCTAAAAGTCTTCAGAATCCCACCTGGTTTGGAGCACTAACCCCTAATACCCGACCTGCTAACTTTTCCTGAGCCATCTAGCCTAATCAGGTCACACAAAGTGTCTGAACTTAAAGGATTCATGCCCTTTCGTTTCTCAACTTTCCTCTTTCCAAAATCATTTGTTATTTTTGTCTTTCTCGAGGACTGAGATTTATTCCTCTTTTCCTCCGCCAATACTTCTTCCACACCTAGCACTTCTACCACCAGATGCTCTTCCAAACTTTGGCTGCCATGTGGCCTCCCCCTGCCTTGTCAGCTTCATCTTCAACCTCTCGACCATCCCCCCACTTCGTGTTCCGACACTATCCAAGCCTTCGACCAAACTCCATTCAAAAAGACATCAATGGATCGAGGCACCTCTTCCGGATTCACTCCAGAAACTTCCACCACTGCTGAGCTAAAGATTTGAAGTATTGCAGGATATGAAGATCCCTCCTATCATCGTCACAACCTTCTCCAGCGCTGACTCATTCCAGAGATTCAAAGGATCCAAACAATCTGATCAATGGGCATTTGCCCCAGAACTATGAAGTTTCAAGCAGTATTCACTAGATTCTCGAAATCCGTAGTGGGGGACAGTAGTAGGGTAAGATTTTGGGAAGATAAATGGTGTGAAATGTAAAGTAGTGTTATTTATGCCTTAGGCTGTATAAACTAAGTCCAAGGAACATTTCAGTAAGTCAATGTTTTGAAAAGAGATGAGTCAGATTATACGATGACCAATTTTCAGACACTCAGTTTTGGATAGAGAACTAGAAGAGTGTGCTGCCTTGTTTGCTAAATTGCATAAAGTACGACACCAGCAAGGCAGCAAACCTGATAATGAGATGATGGAAAGAATGCAGAGACAGGAAATTTATAGTCTAGCCTTTTCTAATACATTAAAAAGCAGGTAGAAGTTGGTAATATTAACGGCATTTGGGGAAACCCAATTCCTCCAAAGACTGAAGCATTTGCATAGTTACTTTTAATGGACAGTGTTCTGACTTTGGATCAAATGAAAGTTAGATGCATCCAGCTTCCAAGCATTTGCTTAATGTGCAAAGATCATGAAAAAGATACATCTCACCTATTTATTCATTGTGGCACTATGGAATCACTAAATCAGAACCAGCTCAAATACAGGAGATATTCACCAGATGACTTATAGATTTTTTTAGAATTTAGAAAGTAGTCAAAAAGCTAAAATATCTTTAAGTATCACCTCTTTTGCTGTTTGCTGGGGTATCCAGAGAGAAAGGAACAGGCATATCTTTGAAGGAAAGGTTCAAGACAAAAGTAAACCAGTTGCTAATATCTGGGCACTATCACATTCTGAATTTAAAACGATTTTGGGGATAATTTGTAGGAGAATTAAATTTGGTTCTTTTTTGGGAAGACACTTGGGTGGGAAATCAACCTCTAAAAGACCTATTTCCTTCTCTGTATGCCCTTTCCCTTTATAAAAAGGAGGTTATCTCTGTCCTTCTTCCTCCTCCAGTTTTACCTTTATCCTTGAACTGGGACTTTGGTTTTCGTAGGGGCTTAAGGGAGGAGGAGCTTGCTTGTGTTACTCAACTTCTATCCATTCTAGAGAGTGTTTGTTTGGATCCCTCCTCTCCTGATAAAAGGGTATGGACTCCTATTCCAAAAGGTTCTTTCACTTGTGCATCATTCTTCAAATCCCTTTGTTTGAGCACCTCTTTTGAGCCTTTCCCAGTGAAAGAAGATTGAACAAAGCTTGTGCCACCCAAAATTGTTGTTTTCTGCTGGGAAGTGCACCTTGGTAAGATCAACACTTTGGAGAACTTACAAAAGAAAAAGCCTTTTATTTGTTTGTCCCCAAACTGGTGTGTACTATGCGATTCTCATAGTGAGGACTATTACCACTTACTGGTTTCTTGTTCCTTTGCTGCAGCTCTTTGGGAATGGATGTTTGTTTTGTTTGGATGTAGGTGGAACCACCCAGCAGAGGTAAAATCATTATTTGCACCAACTACCTTTGTTTGCCTAACAAAAAGATGAAGGAGTATGTGGAGATGTTTCAGAGCAGCCACCTTATGGACAATCTAGGAAGAAAGAAATGCTAGAATTTTCCAAGATAAAGAGAGGTCCTTTACAGAAGTGAAGGAATGTATCTTAACCAGGACTATCCATTGGTTGAAATCCTTGGCTTCTTTCAGCTCTTTTTCATTTGATGACATCTAGAGAAATTGGACCACAGTTGCACACACTTCGGTTAGGAAAACCAGAGCCACTATAGTTTGGGTAACTCCCCTAGAAGGTTTTTTTAAACTGAATTTTGACGGAAGCAGCTAGGGTAACCCAGGACCGTCTGGCATTGGAGGAGTATTGAGGAATGAAAATGGCAACACCATATCCTTATTCTTAGGCCCGATAGGGATAGGGTGTTAGGTTGAGGGGTTTTATGTATTGATGGTTCGGCTGATAAGTGTTCTTATTAGTCTATATTTGTGTTTAAGTTGTTATGTATTGGGCTTGTGTTAATGGGCCTAAGTTTATTTATTGTTTTAAGTAGTTTGGGTGTCCCATCACTAATCAGGGGCATTCCAAACATTTCCTGTAACATTGTACTATAATCTAATATAAATAATAGTACTGTCGACTTGGTTATTCAGTTCGACATTCTCAGCACCTCTTGGTCTCCTTCTCTCTTCTACTACTTCGACTGCAACATTTCAGCTTTCATGGTATCAGAGCATTGAGCACTTTCCTGGTTGCAGCCGACGCCATCTCTTCTCTCTTGCTGTCTTTCTTTCTTTGTTTTATCTTGGTTGCTGCGGTGAAACCCTAGGGTTGCAAGAGAACACTACAAGGTTTGAACCTAGGGTTTCCCTTGGTTGTAGGGCGCAAGGGAAGAAGACCCAGAAGTTGATGTCCTACTAGATTGTTTCTAGTAATTAGTAGCTATTCGGCTGCTAAGAGAGGTCTGTATAGGACAGACCTAGTTTGAGGACTGATTTCTGCAGTCCTAGTATTGGCCGTAGGGGGAGGAACACTCTCTACAATTGCAGTAATCGAAGCCCAAGAGAAGTCTGCATAGTGCAGTGGTGTGAGCTCTCAGTTTCAGGTCGGTTTCTAGCTCACAGTACACTCAATTTGCTGCTGTTACTGAACTACTTCAGAGCTGTGTCAATTGCAGTAATCGAAGCCCAAGAGAAGTCTGCATAGTGCAGTGGTGTGAGCTCTCAGTTTCAGGTCGGTTTCTAGCTCACAGTACACTCAATTTGCTGCTGTTACTGAACTACTTCAGAGCTGTGTCAGTCTCGGCAAGTTTGAAACAATGTTGTGGGCTATCAGAACTTTCTTCAATATTGCAACTAGTCTCTTTTCAGCACTGTTATCACTTCGGCTAGTCTCAACAGTGTTGTCTTCACAGTGTCTGCAGCCAAGATGTCTTCGGTATCAGGAGAGGTCTCTTCTAGAGATAACAGACCTGGTGGGAGGTCTTCAAACCTGGAAAACCCGAATCTGCACAGCTTGCAGATTACAAGTGTGCTACTGGATGAATACAACTTCAGGGAGTGGTCAGTTTCTGCAATGCTTTTTATTACTTCCCGTGATCTCACAGGCTACTTAGATGGGAACAAGAAGGAACCTGGCAGTACGGAGTATGCAGTGTGGCTCAAGGAGAATGCCACAGTTATGTCCTGGTTGCTTGCCTCTATGACTCCATGAGTTGCCAAGACTGTTCAACACTTTCTCACAGCAACCAATATTTGGGAAAAAGTGTCTAAAACCTATGGACAGAGGAAAGATAATGCTAGAATCTACAGATTGAATCAAGGCATTGCTGCCTTAAGGCAAGGGGATATGACAGTTGCAACATACTTTGCAACTCTGGAAGGACTTTGGGAAGAACTTGACCATCACTTGATTTTGGACTGGGAAAATGCCAGGGACAAGGAGAGACACGATAAGCAAGTTGAAGAGAGCAGAGCCTTTAAGTTCTTGGCTGGCCTGGACCCAGTGTATGAGGGCATAAGGTCACAAATTCTAGGAAAAGATGAACTGCCCGAGTTACACCATGTTTATTATCTGGTAAGGAATGAAGAAGTGAGGAGAAAGGAGATGCAAGTTGACTCTTAGATTCAACCGGCTGAACAACTTGGAGACCATTCAGCCCTGATTTCTACTAAGGGAAATAGGCATCCAGAAAAGAAGCATCTTAAGTGCACTCATTGTGGGGGTAAGAGACATGTGAGAGAAAAGCGTTGGGTCCTGTATCCACACCTGAAGCCAGCTGCATTGAGAAAGGACAAGAAGCAACAGAAGGGTCATGCGGCAAGTGGGAACCTTGTCACTAGTAACAATGGTGACAACTCAGAGTATACCAACAGTGACTTCTTCTCCCATGGGGCAGGTTGTTGATTCCTCTGGAGTCGGTGCCTTGGGCTTTACTGCTAGTGAGGTAGAGGTCCTTAGTCGGGCTTAAGGACTAATAATTCTTTTGCTTCCTCCTCTCTTGCCAGATCAGGTATAGTCTCTGCCTTTAGTGCAACTAGTTCTATTGACTCTACTTCTTGGGTTATTGATTCCGGTGCAACTGACCACATGACACATATGTCCTCCTTATTCTCTTCATATCAATTGTTGTCTGGCCAGGATAAGATGAGAGTTGCTAACAGGTCTTTCTCCACCATCTCTAAAAAAGGGGTGGTTGACCTAAGCAAGGACCTCTCTCTTAAATCAGTCCTACATGTTCCCAGTCTCACCTCAAATCTTTTGTCTGTTTCAAAACTTACCAAAAATTGTAGTATAACCTTTTTTCCTACTCATTGCAACTTTCAGGACAGATTGATGAGGAGAACGATTGGGAGCGGTCATGAGTATGGAGGCCTCTACTATTTTGATGCAGACATTTGTTCAACCTTACAAGCATTTGTTGCTAGTAGTCTGGAGAGTGTGGAGTCAATAGCTAGGTTACATCTGTGGCATGCTAAGCTAGGTCATTTACCTTTTTCTTCATTAGAAATGTTGTTTCCCGAATTGTTTAAGGGCATTTCAAGTCAAAGTTTAGTCTGTGAAGTATGTCAAATGTCAAAACAATGTAGAACTATTTATCCAATTTCCAGTAATGAAATTCAAGCTCCTTTTGATTTGGTTCATTCTAATATTTGGGGCCCTTCACCTATTGTTTCTATTGATGGCTTTCGTTACTTTATCAGTTTTATTGACCACTTCTCTCGATTCACATGGATCTACCTGTTAAAAGGACAAGATGAAGTACGACGGATAACTATGGCATTTTGCAAAATGATTGAAACACAATTTGATAAGAAGATTAAACAATTCCGATCAGATAATGCTGCTGAATATTTTGAAAATCCTTGAACTTATTCATGGAAGATGCTGGCATGTTACATCAATCATCTTGCTCTTATACCCCTTAGTAGAATGGGGTTGTTGAGCACAAGAATAGACATCTATTGGAGACAACTCGAGCCTTACTATTCCAGCACAAGGTTCCCAAGCAATACTGGTCTCAAGTTGTACCTACTGCATAATATCTGATAAATCGGATGCCATCTAAGGTGTTGGGTATGAAAACCCCTTTCTCTGCTCTGTGTCCTATTCTTCCAGACTTTCCTCTTCCTCCATGGGTCTTTGGCTGTATATGTTTCATACATGTGAAGGATCCAAAGAAGACCAAGTTGGATCATAGGGCTACGAAAGGAATATTTTTGGGATATTCTCCTACACAAAAGGGTTACAAGTGTTATGATCCTGTCTCCAAGAGAAAGTATGTCACCAGATATGTGGTCTTTTTTGAGTCTCAACCCTATTTTCAGTCTTCTCAGAATCCTCTTCAGGGGGAGACTAGTGAGATGGAAGAGGATTCTCATTCTCCCTCTTTTTTTGTTCCCCTATCTGCCTCGGGCCTTCCATCCTCTTCTTCTACTCCTAGTTGTGGTATCCCGAGTCAACCTAGTGAGGCTCCCACTGTGCCGGTTACCTCTCCTGATACTGCAGATGTCCCTAGAGGCTCCAGTAGACAACAGAAAGAGATACGAATCACCTACAACAGAAGGAAAAAGGGCCCTCAAACTCATGACAGCAACCAGTTGGACTCGGATCAATGTCTCTGCAATCCAAGGTAATTCCAACACTCATACTTCTGATTTGGATCTTCCTATTACTCTCCGTAAGCCTATCCGTTCTTGTACCACTCTGCATCCCATTGCTGATTTTGTTTTTTACTCACATTTATCTCCAGCCTATCACTCCTTTGTGTCTGCTCTTTCCTCTGTTCATGTTCCTTCTAAGTACTCAGAGGCCATGTCTGATCCAAGGTGAAAAGAAGCTATGAATGAAGAAATGAAAGCAAGAACTTGGGAATTAGTGGATCTGCTAGAGGGGAAGAGCATTGTTGGGTGCAAGTGGGTGTTTACTATAAAGCATAGGGAGGATGGATCGATTGAAAGGTACAAGGCCAGGCTTGTGGCAAAGGGGTTTACTCAGAAAGAAGGGATTGACTACAAAGAAACCTTTGCCCCGGTAGCAAAGCTCAACACAATTCAGGTTCTATTGTTATTAGCAGCAAATTTTTCATGGGAACTTCATCAGCTGGATGTGAAGAATGCCTTCCTAAATGGTGACCTTCATGAAGAAGTATTTATGGAACCTCCACCAGGCTATGACTTTGATAGAAAGGTGTGTAAACTGAGAAAAGCATTATATGGTTTAAAGCAATCTCCTCGTGCATGGTTTGAGAGGCTTTGTGGGGCCATGAAGAAAGTTGGATACACTCAAAGTGATGCAGACCATACCTCATTCATAAGGAGACAGGATAGCAAACTTACAGCACTCATTGTTTATGTGGATGATATGGTGATTACTGGGAATGACTTAGAAGAGATCAAAAGACTGAAGGAGTTTTTAGCCTTTGAATTTGAGATCAAAGACTTGAGCCATTTGAGATATTTTCTCGGGATTGAAGTTGCTAGGTCAAGAGAGGGGATCTACATATGTCAGCGGAAGTATGTTCTTAACCTCCTAGAGGAGACAAGCATGATAAGGTGTAGACCAGTAGATACTCCAATAGAACAGAATCATGGCCTACAGGAATCAGTAGGGGAGGACTACTGTGATAGAGAGAGATACTAAAAATTGGTAAGGAAGCTGATATATTTATCTCTCACTCGACCAGATATTGCTTATGCGATGCATGTTGTCAGTCAATTCATGCACTCTCCATAAATCCCTCATATGAAAGTAGTTGAAATGATTCTCAGGTACTTGAAGACTTGCCCAGGAAAGAGAATTCTATTCAAAAAAAAATAGTAAATTTGAAATTGAAGCTTATATTGATGCAGATTGGATCGGTTCTATTGGGTACAGAAAATCAACTTCAGGTTATTGTACATTTGTGGGAGGAAACCTGGTTACGTGGCATAGTAAGAAGCAGAATGTTGTTGCTAGATCAAGTGTGGAAGCTGAATATCGAGCTATGGCTCACAGTGTTGTTGAACTCCTATGGCTCAGGACTCTTCTAAATGAGCTTGGCATTAAAGCTGAGGGTCCTCTCAGACTCTATTGTGACAACAAGGCGGCCATCAACATTGCAAATAACCCTGTGCAACATGACAGGACAAAACATATTGAGATTGATCGACATTTTGTTAGAGAGAGAATAGTCTCGGGAGAACTCTACATTCCTTATACTCCATCTGAGATGCAAATTGCAGATGTACTGACTAAAGGGTTGGCTGCAGCAAAATTCATGGACCTTCATGGCAATCCATGCTTATCTTGAGGGGGAGTGTTAGGTTGAGGGGTTTTATGTATTGATGGTTCAGCTAATAAGTGTTCTTATTAGTCTGTATTTGTGTTTAAGTTGTTATGTACCGGGCCTGTGTTAATGGGCCCAAGTTTATTTGCTGTTTTAAGTAGTTTGGGTGTCCCATCACTAATCAAAGGCATTCCAGACATTTCCTGTAACATTGTACTATAATCTAATATAAATAATAGTACTGTCGACTGGGTTATTCAGTTCGACATTCTCAGCATCTCTTGGTCTCCTCTCTTCTACTACTTTGACTGCAACATTTCAGCTTTCATATTGGCTGCAGTAAAGGAAATTCAGATTGCTAATCAACTAGGAGTGGAGAACCTATTGATTGAAAGGGGATTCTAAGGTAATTGTGCGCTGGCTGTCAAATCCTGATTTGGTTGTTTGGAGTTATAGGGATCTCATCTAAAAAGTTAAATGTTTAACAAGGCACATAACATGTAGATATCAGTGGGTGGGTAGGGAGGCAAATGCTTTGGCTGATCATCTTGCTAAACAGGGGGCTACCAGGGACCATTTATTCTGGGCAGCACTGTATTCTTTTCTGATCTTTTGTAACAGTTAGGGGAGGCTGCATCTCGTGCCTCTCCAAGGGATTCTTGTAAAATATTATTCATATTGTTTAATGAAATCATTTTCAATTATAAAAAATAATAATTTGTAGGAGAATTTAGAATATTATGGCACTTTCTCTTTTTTTATGATGTTTCTTTTTTTTATCAATAGCTTGATGTATGGTTGTCCTGGTGAAAACTCCTCACCTTGATGAAATAGTTTTTTTCTAATTAATGAAGTTTCTCCTTACAATCAAGAGAAAATCCAGATCTAGGGTTTTCTGAGTCAGCTTGCCAACCTGAATCTTTTTTGGCCTGGAAGCGGGAAAAAAAAAACCTTCCATACATAAATCAAATACACAAATACCTGGAAGTTTTCAATGAATCCTTTCCCTTTTGACATCAGAATGGATTAATGACTAAAGGGTTAAACCTTTGCATGTGACAATGATATATAACAAAGAGATACATAACAACCGTATTAAGATGCAAAGGCAAACAATACCATCAGCTTCATACCTTGAGGCTACACGGACATTGTATTCCTTTCCTGGATGGTAGAACTCAGCAAGACCCCAATCTATCAGGCGAAGTTTCCGCAGCTCATGGTCTATCATAACATTGTGAGGCTTGACATCCCTATGCATAATTCCTTGAGAATGGCAATAATCTAATGCCTGCAATTAAAATTAAAATTAAAAAAAAAAAAAAAAGTTCAACTTGATAAACACAAACTATATCCATTAAACCTTTGACAAGGGCATGGTCATGAATTTAAGAACCTAAAATGAATCAACATAACCTAAGCTAGAAATGCAAAGCATAAGTGCTCCAATAGAGATGTACACATCCATCAAATCCAAAATGGAAATTAGCATATCAAGAATATATTTAAATTCCTAATGTCTTAGTATTATAGCTTCAATACAACTAAAAATAAAACAAGGAACAAAGAACATAAAAATCCAGGAATACCTTTAGAAACATAGGAAGATATTCTTCTTCTAGATGCAAAATGAAAGAACATCCAAGTTCATACAAATCCTCTAGTGTTACCTTGACATGCCACAGTAAATAGGAGGTTATTATACATACAGACATGCATATACATATACCTATGCCTCCTCTCAGCATTACATAAGCAGTAGCACAAGACTTTCTATACTTACATTAAGGTTCAAAGAATCAGAAACACAAAGGTGTATCAGTAAGGAAATTTTAAGAGACATGTTGGTGTACACTTTGGATATGCATGGATATGGACAAAAAATAAAGATACGCAAGGAAACTCAAATAAATTCTAAAAAAATATATTAATAACAACGAACATAAGTTTTATATGACTATAAATTATTATGTAAAACATACTTTAATGGTTTATATGAAGTGAGCTATCAGGGCATAATTAGTAACCATCAAAAAATGATGGAAAGACTAAAATGTATATGCATATACCTTAATTTTCAAAAAAAATGTGTTAATATTTATTAGTATATAAATTTTAATATAACTTCACCATTTATTGACAAACACCCACCAAGAAGAGGAAGTTTAATTAGGAACAAAAATGCATATGATTAGGATTTAGGACAAGAATTGGAGTATGGCACAAAGGTGGACTTATGGCCATTATAAAACAATGACCAAGGTTCAAACTTTCCTACCTCCTTGTGATTTTTATACCAAAAATTATAGGCCATAGTAATTGATGGTTATGAAAATTATTTTGAATTTAAATGTCGCCTTAAATATAGGAATTAATTAAATGTTAGACAAATTTGGCTTTGAAAAGTTGTCTTTAATATAGGAGTAATTAAGAGAGAGAAGAGTAATTACAAGGCTTGTTTAAGAATTAATGAGAAAGACTAGGACTTTAGGAATAAGATAAACTTAAATTTGAAAAGTTATCATAAATGTGAGAGTTATTAGAGAGAGAGAGGAAGTAATTATAGGAGTTTATTAATGAGAGCATAGAAGTAATATTAGAGAGAGGAAGTAATATTAAAAGCAGATTGTGGTGGCCAGTATCAACCAATATGGACCCAAAACAATCTGATATGAGGCTGATATGGCCTGATAAACTACGGAAATGCACAAAAAAGGTATGAAACATACTTTTTTGAATTGTTCCACGTATTGGAACTCAGACGAAACAATATGTATCAGCCACGGGCCTATATATTGTGAAATTTTGAACCTTGGCTTACACATGTAGATACTCAGATGTTAGAGTTGTGACTCTTCTTGTCAAGATCCATATCTAACATGCTTTTCTCATTCTTCTCCAAGTTACCCTTCAAATTACATTATGTATTAACAGGGACAGTGTCAGAGAGAATTTACACCAAAATTTTTAAGTACTCAATACCAAGTTACCAACAAGGAATGCATTTTAAAATGTCCAGGTAACATAACATCTAAGGGATTTTTGTGCCCTCCATGTACAGTCTACTCAACATAAAGGTAGTTTGTCCCTCCCATGTACAATATACTAATACAGCATGTGTGCTATGTACCACACCTCTCTGCACACTTTATACCTTGTAAAAGGACAGAACAAAGATACAAGCTCATAGGGCATAAAACAGTAAAAAAGCCTGACTAGCATGAGCACTAATACTGCCTTGGACACCGAGCAGAGTAGCCCCTAATAGCTGTTCTTTTTTTTTTTTTTTCAGGAACTGTAAAGGCTTCATTAAAATGTTAAGAAAATGGTGTATACAAAGTGATCTGCCTGAACACTCTAATTTGTCTAGTCCCATTAGTCAATCACCCATCTTTTTTTCATATAGATAGATCCCCTAAGGGACCAAACCCCATACTCCTACTGACTCCTTATTTTGCACTTTGCTAGCCAATAAGATTGTGACCTTGGGTCCACTTGTAAAGCTCCTCTGTCAATAGTCTTATCTCCCTCATGATGCTTATATAAACCTAAGATCCTGTATTGTTTTTCCTTAGGCACTCTACAACAGTTTTAGAATCACGTTCCACCTCCAGATTTTGATAACTGAGAGATTTAGCTAACTTGAGACCTTGCAACACAGTCACCAGTTTGGATCCTGCTGAGTCACCTTGCCCAATTGGCTCTGAGAACAATGCCATAATGTGTCCACCAACTTTTCTAAACATTCCTATATTGGGAGAGTCTCAAATTTCCAAAGCCACATCCATCAAAGTTCAGTTTAATGAACCCAACTTGCAGTGGAGATCAAGAGGCCCCTAATGAATGTTTTCGTAGCGAGGGAAGTTGAAGTTTCTTTAGTCATCAACTGAGGGGGCCATGTGCTATACTGCACGTGAAAGAGATGAGAAACATGGAACAAATTATACTGGGAGAGATTGTTTGTGATTGTTCCCACCAACCATTCTAGGTTTTTTGCAATTACATACCTGCCCTTGTCTTGATATTTTCAACTTTCTGAGAAAGGGTCATATATGGGTAAAAAGTGGCAAATGCATGTTGAGCTTCATCCAAGGAGTAGAAACTTCACCCTACTTAATATTATAGTATAGATGCATGTGTATCTATGCAATATAAAAGTACAGATGCATATATTTTTGTTATCTGCTATTTAATGAGAATCTGCCAAACAGACATCTACCCTCAAACAACTCTACATCCTAAAAACTACTGGCCTACCTTCTTGAATTAAGCTCCAAGCTATATAGCTAAACTTTGCTCATGGTAGCAATGGTTATAATAATGGTGGGCAAATATCAAAGACTGGATTCTACATTTTTAGATCACATGAATATTAATGATCATAAAAATAAAAAATAATAATAAATACCAATCATCGCATTATGATTGTTTTGGGTACCAGTAACAGTAATCCAGTTAGGTGTAAGGCCAAAAACTATAATTAGCTAAATAGCTAATGCAGAATAGAAGACTACTAATTGCATGTACCTATTGCTCTTACAGAGTCCTATTCAGATAATAATTTTGCTCTCAGGAAGAGTTCACAACAAGATTTCTCTTTTCTTACAGTTTAAAGAAGAAACGTAAATTTAATCCAGCATAAACAATAACCACAGATTCACATGCACCATGCATTTGGAACTTCCGAATTTGGGCCAAACAAAACCTTAAAAGTCCTGCAGACTTCACTCATGCTGGAAATCACAAATATTTTTACCAGTATCAGGAAGCCATGAATATTCCAGCAGAGAAATAACAAGACAAAGTCAGATCTGCCTTTTCAAAAAAGAAGCCTCATAAGGGGGGGAGGAATTAATATGATATGATTGATTGATAATAAATTGGACAAGAAAGAAACCTTAAGGAGTTCGTATATATAGTAGCGAATGTCATAATCTGTCAGCGTGGGGTACAAAATTTTAAAATCCGTACTGTTCACATATTCAAATATCAAGCTAGGAGTCTTTGAGTGTTGATCTCTGACAACATCAAGCAACTTCACAATGTTTGTGCCACCACAGAGATTCTGAAGTATTTTTATCTCCCTCTTTATCTGCACACAAGGACCAATATAAATAATGTCATTGTGTTGTATTATTGAGGTAAATTGATCAAAAGATTTACATTAGAAGATATAAAGCAATGCTCATAAAGCAAGATGGTTACTTCATAGAAATTTATTACATAAGGCAAGAATGTCATGTAAAAAGGAAATTCCCAAAAGAAATTCACACAAAATATCAAAAAGATTAACAAGCCAAATATTGTGTACATGCTCATAAAGTACAATGACCCAGGGTGCTCTCTTCTGAAGAAAAGGGAACTAAGAAGCTGTCATTGAACCATTGTAGTTTTGGGGTCTTGAATGTTGTTCTCATTTCTGTTCTATTAAAAAAAACATTTTTATACCAAATTAAAATTAGAACATTGCCTTTTTGGTTTTCTTTTCCATTCTTTTTTTTTTTTTTTGTGGAGGGGGGGGACAAGTTGTCATTAAAAAATGAAGTTTTTTACATATTAAAATGTTGATCCACAACGTTATTTGGTGCATAGCATGTCAAACAGCATTTTACAAAATAATATAGACTTTTGACATGGTAAAATCTAGCCACCAACATTTTCTGACTTCCTTATTACCAATGATCTGTGGGCATGGATGTGAGTACTGTATTTTGACATAGAGATGGAACATAGCACATGGAAAGCCCCCAATTTAAATAAACATGGAAAAACGCATTTATGCATAAATATACACATAAAATAAGTACTTATGCTTATGTGCCCATGCACTTTGTGCTTTACCAATTCTAATGAAAGAATAAATGTAACGAGTTGCAATACAAACTTTGTATGACAAACCTTTGTTTGCATTTCATAAGTATAAGTAGAAACATCCACCTTAGTGAATCTCCCAATTTACTTCTTTTCAGTATTTAGGATGCCGCAAAGGGAGGTAATGAAAGTAGAGAAATTGATGAGGGACTTTTTGTGAGAGCCTGGAGAGGGAAGGAATGATCATTTGGTAAGATGGGAATTAATATGCAAGAAAAGGGAGTAAGGGGGTCTAGGATTGGGTAACCTAGGGAAGAAAAATTTAGCCCTTTCAGGTAAGTGGCTTTGGAGATGGCCTTTGGAGGAGGAAAGACTTTGGCACAAAGTTGTAGAGAGTATTCATGGAGCAGAAGGCAATGGTTGAGATGCTGGCATTTCTCGGAGGGCCACGTTGAACTCCCCTTGGAAGGCAATCTATGGTGTTCTTCCACAATTCTTAAATTTAATCAGGTATGGTGTATGTACTGGGGATAGGGTTCTTTTCTGGGAGGACTTACGGATTGGAAATTTAACCCTCAAGGATCTTTTTCCGCCTTTGTATTCCCTCTCTCGCTTTAAAAGTGAACCTGTTCAATGATTTGCTCATTTTCCTCATCTTCTAGTTTCAGTTGGAATTTGGGTTTCAGGAGAGATTTAAGAGATTCTGAGCTTGACCAGACAACACAGTTACTTTGCTTGCTTGGTTCTTGGACCCTTCTAAACCGGATGCTCATATTTGGTCCCCTAACCCTTCAGGCACTTTCTCTTGCGCCTCCTTTTTCTCTTCCTTTTGCTCTGTCCCTAGCTCTCAGCCTTTCCTGTAAAGAGGTCTAGTCTAAACCTGCTCCCCCTAAAGTGGGAGGCCTCTCTTGAAAAACTACACACTTTGGACAACCTACAAAGACCTTGTCTAAGTATTTCCCCCAACTGGTGTGTCCTCTGCAAAGCAAGTGGAGAAAGGTGTTACCATTTACTAATATCTTGTCACTTTGTTGTAGGTCTCTGGGAAAAGCTTCTTAATCTCTTTGGATGCAGGTGGACAATGCCAACGCAGGTTAGCAATCTATTTGAGCCTACAACCTTCAGGAGGCCTAAGAAAATAGGTAAAGTCTTGTGGAGGTGTGCTAGGGCTGCACTGGTTTGGACTGTTTGGGAAGAAAGAAATGCCAGGATCTTTGATGAGAAGGAGAGGAACGAGATCATTATATGGGATTGCTTAATTAATAGAGCCATTAATTGGGTAAAGACCCTGGAACTATTTTCTTCATTCTCCTTTGGAGATTTATGGAGAAATTGGGAAGCGGTTGCCAAAAGCTCTAGTACAAGACTTAAACCATTAGCAGAATGGAAACCTCCTCAAGAGGGTATCATTAAGCTCAACTTTGATGGCAGCAGTTTAGGCAATCCAGGTCCTTCGGGTGTCGGGGGAGTGTTTAAAAATACTGAGGGACTAATCATTGCTTTATACTCTGGCCCTATATGAGTAGGAAACTCAGTCAATGCAGAAATTCAAGCAGCGCTACAAGGAGTTTAATTTTGCCAAGGAACTGGACTGTGAACAGTTGTTAATTGAAGGTGATTCCAAGTTGGTGATCCAGTGGTTAAAAGAACCAGAAACAGCAGCCTGGTCCTATAAAGGAGCTTTACGAAGATTCAAATGGCTAACTACAAACATGTCAGTCCAATTCCAATGGGAAAGAAGATCAGCAAATGGGTTAGCAGATTCATTAGTTAAACAAGGGGTGCATAGGAATCAGATGTTTTGGGCTAAACTGTAATATTTGCTTTAATCTTAGGCTGCATCTTGTGCTTCATCTTGGGAATATTCTCTCGTATCTTTTATGCTTTTAATCTATTAATAAATTCACTCATTATTCATCAAAAAAAAAATCCGGATGTGCCCAACTATGTTCATCACATCTTGGCATGAGTGTCAAGTTGTCGAGTATTCAACATGCCAGAAACATACAAGGAGGTATCCTAAATAATAATAGCTTTTTATATAACATATAGGCATTTCATGTTGGGCATCATGGAGATCTGGTTACCAGATTAGAGAAGTGTGATTTTTGTATCCAGAATGAACACACTATTCCATTGGTTTCCTGGTTTGGCAAACTCTTAAGCTGATCGTCTCCAGAGAGAATGTCATGAGAAGTGATCTATTTTGAGGTATAGTGTTACCAAGTGGATGACATTTTTAGCATATTTTATACAGGGTACTCAAATAAGATCAATGTCAGGTGTAGATTCTTTTTATTACAAGTGTTGGGACTTGCATCTTTTTGTTACCTACAATGCAATTTTTCTAATCAAGACATTGCCTACAAATTTTTTTTTTTTGATGAATCATTGCCTACAAAGAATTGGAGACACATGATTCTTCATTTCTTGATAGGTAGAGTTCAGATTTCAAACTTAGTGCAGAGGTTTGGGCATCACAAACAAGCAGGTAAATACACAAGAGCTGGAGAGAGAGAGAGAGAGAGAAAGAGTATGATGGTATGCAGAAACATAAAATAGCCATAATCACAGTTAACTGCTTAATATTACAGTGGTAGTGAATGTAATTGTAAATCCAAGTAAACTGCCCAATGAGTGGATTCCCACTTGGATCGACTCTTACATCTTAGGTGAAAAACAGGTTGATATAATGATTTTAACCATCTACTATATGCTCTTTATAGACTACAGACTGTTCATCACTGCCCATCCAAGAAATATAGGGTTAAGAGCCATTTATATGGTAACAACTCAGGCTGACAAGCATGAGAAAGTAGGTTTGAGTCTGAGAGTGGCCACCATGTGCAAGAAAATGCCAAAGGTTAGGTCTGTATCCAATTGAAATCCGCCCCTCCTGAGACCTCAGATGGCCAGGACCAAAATTGGGTTATGGCCCCTTATACAATAAATATAAGGTTAATTCCAATTGGTCGTGTAGTGGTCATGCAAGTCTCATGGTCCTCAATAGGGCCAAAATTGTGCACTTTGAGTTTGCAAATTTTTCCTATCATACATGTTCACCATGACTTTTTCTTTCACATGATGGTAAGTGTTGAGATTTTAGTAGCTTTTGTTTTATTTTTAAATTAGTGTTATTGGGCCCAAGGCCCAACAGTTCTATGTTTGCTTTTTTATGTTATTAACAGCAGCCACCCTATTAAGGGCGCATTAGACATTACACTTCCTTTTATTTAATGAGTATATAAGCTATTGAGTGGGGTGGCTAAATGGGATGATTGGCTTCTCCCATCTCTTCTTCTCATTCTTCTCTCCTCTTCTGTCCAAGAAACCTTTTTCTTTCTTCCTTTTTTTCTGTTATAAACCAGATTGCTTACAAGGGAAAAAAGATGAAGCAGGAAAGAAGGGACAAGGGGCACAAACAAGGAATTTTCCCAAACAACTAACAAACTCAAAGCCATAGTATAAACAGAAATCCAACCCCCCCCCCTCAGGTCAGTACTAATCCCTCAAAATTGAACAATGAGAGGCACAAAACAAGTGTAATAGTAAGAGCAAAGCTTTTTCAATAAATATAAAAGATGTTATTAGGAAAGAGAGCAGAAAAGACCAACTATGTCAAGGAGGGAAAAAGTCCACATTTGCAACCCCCTCTCCACCCCCCCACCCCACCCAAAAAAAAAGTTGCAAAATTTAAAAGAATTCCATATGAATATAATTCACATTATACAAGCATATTCCAAGATCTAGGTTAGAGGTGTAAACGATATTCGAAAATCCGAGTTTGAATTCGAGATTCAACGTAATTGAATCGAATCAGGACTATTCGAATATCATTGACGATCAAATTCAAATAAAATATTTTTATCGATTAATTAATCGAATCGAATTCAAAAAGGAGTCGATTTGATTCAACAATATATATACGTATATAAATTATATATATACAATCGATATTAGCGATGCAATTATATTCACATTAAATAAATATATTAAATTATTAATATATTATTTTGTTGGAGTACAACGAATGATGACTTTTAAAAATTCTCTTTGTAATATTATTTTAATAATAAGAATTAAATGAAGAAAGAGAGGCTATGGTGATTTTTGGAACAAACAAAGTAATATTTTTTATTTTTTATCAAAAGGCCCATATCTCATTAATTATTTTGTACTTCCTTTCATTTCAATCACTTTTAATTTACTATTCATCTTTCTTCTTCCTCAGTTCTTCCTCTGCAACATTTCTTCTTCACAGCTTCTCTTGTTTTGGTCCATTGCAACTTGTAAGTTTTAATCTTAACCTCCGTTTCTACACTCCTTTTTTTAGTTTTTACATACAATTGCTTTTTATTCTTTATTTCTTAGTTGTTTTCTCTTTCTTCCTCTCTCCCTATCTCTTGTTTTCTTTCCCTGTTGATGTTACATAGCGCATGAACATGGTGGACAATCTCTCCATTGCAGACCACACTAATGGCATCGCTTATTGCAGTGACATCAAATAGATGGCTATGGTTCAAAAAAAAATTTTAATTTGTTTTTTCATTATTTTTGGAAAGTTAGATCGACGGGGAATAAAAAAACCTTCAAACCAAGTTTCTTCTTCCTCCCCTGGTGAAGAGATTGGCATTAAAAATGTATTTTGAATTTGAATCGAATTCGAATATTTGATTTTTTAGACAAATTCGAATTCAGTGTATTGCTTTAAGAAACCGCCAGAAATTGAACCGAATTCGAATATTCATCTATTTAATCGGTTTCAAATTCAAACCAAGCCTGATTTGATTCGAATTTGCTCCATTTACACCCCTAATCTAGGTCTAGGAACTTGAAGCTGAACTACAAACAAAGGAGTTGACATGATTCATCAAAAAGGTGGAGTGATAACAAGAGGCATAAAAATCAGTAACATTGTTGGAATACCATCTCATTTTTTTTCCTTTCCCCTGCATATGGGGTTCTACTTTGAAATGTTCTCCCATACTAAATTGGAATTCATCAAGCAAACTGCATGACAAAGCTATGTCTTATAGAAGACACGTTATGGGAGAAGTGAGATACTTGGCTAGGGAGTTGAGGACCACTTTCAACTGAATTAAGAGATCGGCCAATGGTTTGGGGTGATGCTTTGGCCAGGCCAGGGGTTAATATAAACCAGTTTATTGCAGGAAACTACCAGCAGGGAAGGAGATGGTGGAAAGGTTCATGCAGGTAGATAGATGGAATAGAACACTGAAAGTCAAAGCCAAGGAATTCCTGTTTGAAGAGATGAGAATCAGAAGGCTGTTTAGTCTGAAGATTAGAGAGGCTAAGAAGGCCATGGTGCTGATGGAAGAACTGGGAGCAATTGAATGGCTCAGGGATTTTGTACTTGAGGCAAGCAACCTATCTGGAAAGAGCTAGATACAGAAAAAGGAAAAAGGCATGTGATAGAATGCAAGCAGAATACCAAAGGATCATTCATTGCCTTATATGAATTCTTTGGTCAAGGAAAGAAGCAGTTGGTGTGTTTACCGCAAGGAAGGAAGAGTCACGGGTGGAAGGAAGTAGCCAGTTTGCTTGGTGAGTTCTTGCTCCTGTTACTTGAGGCAAGCAACCTATCTGGAAAGAGCTCGATACAGAAAAAGGAAAAAGGTATGTGATAAAATGCAAGCAGAATACCAATACCAAAGGATCATTCATTGCCTTGTATGAATTCTTTGGTCAAGGGAAGAAGCAGTTGGTGTGCTTCCCGAAAGGAAGGAAGAGTCACGGGTGGAAGGAAGTAGCCAGTTTGCTTGGTGTGTTCTTGCTCCTGTTAAAAGCAGAACAAGTAGAGCCTTCGACAGATTTGAAGGTAAATGAGAATACTGTCAACAGGATGAGACTCTCTGAGAGAAACTGCAACATGATGGAGACCTCGGAGAAGGAATTTACAGTCCTGGGGAAGACAGATGGGACAAATAAAATGATAACTCATATTGGAATGGAGAGCTGGGGAAAGACGTTTGTGGTTGAAGCTTCAGAGCCTTCATCTAACTGGAGGAAAATTGCAGAAATAATATTGCGGAGGCTGGAATTGAAGGATCCTATTATCATTATCCCCTTTCAAAAGTGTAAAGCCTCATTGGAGATGAATGTAGCTGAAGGTCTAGTTAGAACCTTGAACATTCAGTTGAATGGAGTAGCAGTTACTGTTTTGAAATGGTGTCCTTTATCCAACACAAAATCCTTTGGAGTTGAGGATGACATAATCGTTAGAGTGCTGGGATTGTCATTCCATTTGTGGAAGGAAGAGATATATAAGGTGTTAGCTTCTTTATGTGAGGCTCGTCTAGATGGTTTCTTTGATCATAACCTCCACTCGGTCACCCTGAAGTTGAGTGGAGTGAAACCTGAAGACATTCCAAGAAGAGTTCAGGTAGTAGTAGAAGGCTACACATACCCTGTATGGTTAGCGATCTCCCCTGAAGCACAACTGTGGAAAGAGGGTATAAGGGAGGAAGACGAAGAGGAGGAGGTGGCAGCTTTACGTGGGGTGCAGGATAAGAAGCTTAGCACAAATTTAGCTAAACAAAATTTGAAAAATCAGAAAGGAAATGAGGAAGGTGGTTGTTCAAGACTTCAAGTAGGCTGGGAACAGAGGAAGGAAGGATAAGTAGCAGATCTTTTATTCAGGCTTTGACAGATGGGCTTGATGGTAGTACTGCAAGTAAGGTCTTTCATGTAATGGAAAGGTGAACAAAGTGGGAAACAGACAGGAGTTGGACTGGTCTAGGAAATCAATCCAAGAAACCTCAGTTCAGAACCCCAGACGTGCTCCCTCTAGTATTCACGTGGCAAATAAGGCACATTGGAGAAACACATGCCTCTTTAAAGAGGCATGTGACAAGGCAAGTTGGGGAGTTGATGGACAATAACAATGGTCCATCATCTTCCCCATCGAGTAAAGGTCGACCGACACCCCTCTCTTGCAACCAGGCGGCGTCTTCGACTTGGGTATGGGTTACCAGAAAAGAAAAAACGGCTTGTTCTCCAGAGAGGCACAATCCGAAGTTTAAGAAGCAGCTCTCCAAGCTCCAGGTGCCGGTGGTAGCGGATTTGGCAGATTCTAGTGAAGATGAAAGTGAAGCAGAATTGTTTGAGTCCTCAAATATTGGTAGCATTGAGGAAAACGGAATGTTATCTCTGATAGAGGAGGAGAGTTTCCATACAGAGCTTCTGTTTATTGAAGAAAATATACCAGAGAAGGAAGGCCAGGTCGATGATGTACAAAATTTGGAACTTGCTGCAATTAAGAGTAGTGATCAGTGATTTAAAAGGCGCGCCTAGGCGCACAGGCGAGGCGCATTTTGGGGTATGCGCCTCGCCCAGGTCCTAGGCGCACCTCTTTCAAAGGCGTGTGCCTGATGCGCCTTGCACCTCAGCCCAGGCGTGCGCTTTTTTAAAATTTTGCGCTTCTTGCTTTTTTTTTTAGTTTAACGATTGGCAGAGCGGAGAGAACCCCCTATTTGCTTATGTTGTTCATTCATTCACTGCAAATAAAATATCTTCTTAAAAGGCAATGAAAGTTGTAAACTCATTATTTTTTATGTGAGAAATAAGAATTTCAGGCCCTAACATAGACTTGTTCGGGCTTGCCTCGAGGGGCGTGCTACAAAGGCGATTCATAAAATCAAGAATGCAATATGTTTTACATCACATTAACTACTTGAAGCAATGCATTTAAGGAAAAAAAGAGATTGTGGATTTTACATGATTGAAAACGTTCTATATGTTTGCTTTTATTTTTAAATTTTCATTTGAATACACTTTACATGTTATGTTTATGTATTTTAATTTTAGATAATAGGTTTTTTAAATCATTTATTTTAAAATTTAAGTTTATATTTTTATTAACATTATGTTTAATATTTTTTAAATTTTTTGCTTTTTTTATTTTTTGGAATTTTCTGACTTTTTTTAATTTTTAGCTTTTTTTTGTAATTTTGCGCCTTTCTTAAAAAGGCGCATGCCTCGCCTTGCGCCTTGTGCCTGAGGCACAAATTGGCCCTTGCGCTTTTTTTGCGCCTTGCACTTTTAAAACACTGGTAGTGATACATTGCAGACATTGGCAGCTTCAGCTGAGACTGACAAGTTTGCCTCTCTCAACAAGGAAGACTCTAAGTCAGACTCACAAACTGGAGTCATGTAGGTTGATGTCAACTCCATGTTCTGGACAAAATTTGAATGCATTGAGTAGGAGAGAACAGGGAGAAGGACCTTCCACTATCAGTTGTTTTTCGGCCCTCAACTCTACTGTTCAACCGCTCTGCTTTAAGGAAAGGGCCCCCAAGTCGATACCTGATGGAACTCCTTTTCTAGTTTCAGTGAATCCTTGCGGTCTCCCAACTCCAGGTATCCTTGTCAATTCGTTTTTCGGTACTGATTGTGTCCCTGTGCTTGTTACAGATACTTATGCTACTATAACTGTTTCCCAACCAGTTGGAAAAGATGGATGTGGAGATATCAAGGAGGGATTAGAGGTAGACAGGGAGTCTAGAAGGACTTCTTTAGATGAAGATGAGGCTGATAAGATTTGGAGTCTGATTTGGAATGAGTTGGAGGGGCTTAAAAGAAAGGAGATGGAACAAGAAAGCAGGGACAACTTGATGTTGCCAGAAAGGAAAGGAGAAAACTCAGGGACTAAAGGTGGTGGCGTTCTGGAGGATGGGCAGAACCAGGAAAGAGAAGAAGCAAATAAGGTGTAGGTTTATAATAGGAAGAGTGAAGAAAAAAAGAAAAGAAGGAAAAAGAGATCAGATGTTGAGGGTGATTTAGAATTCAGTGGTAGGGGTGATAGACGGAGAAACCCAAATTAGGGGAAAGCAGACTTAAAAGGGTTTTAGTGAAGCTGGTGTTATGAAGATAGTCAGTTGGAATGTAAGACGTTTGGGGAGTGCGAGGAAAAGGCAAGCAATAAAAGATTTGCTGAGAAGAGAAAATCTAGACATTGTAATGCTACAAGAAAAAAAAAATCTCAGAAATGGAAGGGCATTTGATCCACAGTGTTTGGGGTTCAAGAAGTCTTAGATGGTCTTATAGTCCTTGTGGGGCTTCAGGCAGAATTTTGACAATTTGGAAAGACAACGTGGTGGAGTCAATGGAGGAGTTAACTGGAAGGTTATCAGTTTCTGTGAAATTCCAGAACTTAGGGGATGGATTTATTTGGGATCTCACCAATGTCTATGGTCCCAATAGATATCGGGAGAGGAATGAGATGTGGGAGGACCTATTTGCCATCAGGGGCCTTTGGGAGGGGCCGTGGTGTGTGGCCAGGGATTTCAATATGATTAGGTTCTCCAATGAAACAAACAACCCTAACCAACAGGTGACCACTAATATGAGAAGGTTTAATGATTTTACAGAGGGATGTAAACTGAAGGAACTTACTTTGTTGCATGCCCGTTTTACTCGGTCCAACTTTTCGTGAAATCCCCAATTGCTCAGAATTGGACAGATTTCTCTTCAATGAAGCCATGGAATCACATGAAGAAAACCTGGTGTCTAAAGCCTTACCTAGAGTCACATCTGACTACTGTCCTATTAAGTTAGGTCAAGAAACCTCAAAGAGGCCCCACCCCTCAAATTTGAAAACATGTGGCTTACACAACCAGATTTTGTGCAGAAAGTGGAGGGCTGGTGGAAGGAGGAATTAGGGGGGGTATATTGGAAAGGTGTGAAATTTCATAAGAAATTAAAGAGGTTGAGAAAGAAAATCAAGGAATGGAACAGGGATCACTTTGATAGAGGAGTTAGATGAGAAGGAAGCCCAAGGGACCCTGGTAGGAGAGGAAAGAGAACTGAGGTGTAGGATCAAGAAAGAGTTGGAAGAAGTCTTCTTAAGGGAAGAGATCAGTTGGAGACAAAAATCAAGATGCAAGTGGTTAAAAGAAGGTGATGGTAACATTAAATTTTTCCATACTTTGGCAAATGGGAGGAGGAGGAAAATTTTGTGGCCAAATTGGAGACAAAAGGGCAAGAGATAACAAACCAAGATGAAATTGCCAAGATTTTTGTGGACCACTTCAAATCAATTTATGGGAGACCCTTGGAAGACTTTGAATGGCCCCAAGTCGAGACTGAAGTAGCACACTGGCTGGAAAGAGACTTTGAAGAAGAGGAAATAAGGATGTCAGTGTTCTCAATGAGCAGATCGAAAGCCTTGGGGCCAGATGGCTTTACTATGGCTTTCTACCAAGACTGTTGGGACATTGTAAAAGTTGATCTTTATGAAGTCTTCTTTGAATTTGCAGAGAGGTGTTTTGTGACTCAAAGGATGAATGCAACCTTTCTTGCCCTTATTCCAAAGAAGACTGATGCTAGCCATCCAAAGGAGTTTAGATCCATCAGCTTAGTAACAAGCATCTACAAGATCTTAGCTAAGGTTCTTTTGAGATTAAAAGCAGCTCTTCTAGCCATACTTAGTCAAAATCAGAGGGCATTCGCCCAAGGGAGACAAATAACTGATCAGATTCCTATTGCGAATGAATGTGTGGAAGATATGAAGAGATCGTGGAAAAAAGGTTTTGTGTGCAAATTGGATTTGGAGAAAGCCTATGATTTGGTAGACTGGACAGTCCTTGTTGGGATAATGAAAAATTATGGGTTTGGGGATAGATGGTGTAAGTGGATTTTTGGTTGTATTAATTCATGTCACTATTCTATCCTAATCAATGGGCTGTCGGAGATTTCTTTCCAACTTGTCAGGGTTAAAAGGATGGTGATCCTCTTTCACCTTTTCTTTTCACCTTAGTAGCTGATGTGTTTAGTAGAATGATCTCAAATGGGGAGAATGAAATGAAAGGGTGGAAGGTCGGAAGGAATATGGTTTCAGTAACACATTTGCAATTTGCAGATGATATCATAATCATCTGTGAAGGGGAAAGGCAAGGTGTAGTAAGGAACATAAAGGAGGTGGTGAGTAAGTTTGGGCTTGTTTCTAACCTAAAATTCAACCTTGAGAAAAGTTGTGTAGTGAGGATCAACTTGGAGGAAGGGGAACTAAACTCTGTTGCAAACACCTTAGAGTGCTCCATAGCTAGTTGGACCTTGACCCACCTTGGCCTTTCTTTAGGAGCAAATCCTAAAGAAAAGTAGATTTTGGAATCCAGCTATCGAAAGGTGTGCAAAGAAGCTGGCTACCTGGAAGAGAAATTATGTATCATTGGACAAAAGAATTACTCTGATCAAATTCACTCTTGCCAACAACCAACCTACTTTTTTTTTTGTCAGTTTTTAGGATTCCCCAAAAGGAGGTGAAAATTTTGAAAAAACCATGAGAGATTTCCTTTGAGAGTCAAGTGATGGAAAGAAAGATCATTTGGTTAAATGGGAAGTTGTGTGTAGAAGCAATTCAAGAGGGTGGGTTGGGTATTTGAAATATAGATAAAAGGAATTCGGCTTTGTTAGAGAAATGGATATGGAGGTGGCCGAGGAAAGGGATAGGTTGTGGCATGAAGTCATTGCTAGCATACATGGGAGGTTAGGAAACAGTTGGGATGCAGGAGTATCTAACAAGGCTACACTGACCTCTCCGTGGAAATCCATCCACCGCACTTTACCTCTTTTACTTCTATCAGGCATGATGTTTGCTCTGGGATCTCTGTTAAATTTTGGGAGGATACATGAATCAGCTCTTGCCCGTTGAAAGATCTTTTTCCTGCTTTATATTCGGTTTCCTTGTATAAAAATGAGATTGTGTCAAATTTTATTGTTCCTCCAGTACTCCTTGTGGGCCTCAATTGGGATTTTGGTTTCCGTAGAGGTCTAAGAGATAGTGAAATCTCAGCTTGCTCAAATCTGTTACAAATCCTTCAAAATGTTATTTTGGACCCTGATAAGCCTGATAAATGTATTTGGGCTCCCCACCCTAAGGGTCCATTCTCCTATGCATCTTTTTTGTTCAAGACTCTTTGCATTCCATCAAGTCATCCTTCTTTTCCCTTTAAAGAGTTCTGGTGTAGACACATTCCACCCAAAGTAAGAGCTTTGTGTTGGGAAGTAGTGCACAGGAAGATTAACACATTGGATACATTACAAAAGAGAGTGCCTAATTCTTGTCTCTCTCCTAACTAGTGTATCTTATGTAAATCCAATACTGAGAGTTGCTATCTCATACTGATCTCTTGTCCCTTTGTTGCAGAGATTTGGCTTTTGTTTTTTTCTTTGTTTGGGTGTAGGTGGACCTCACCATCAGAGGTCAACATGCTTTTCGATCCTTCCATGTTTACTCTGCCAAAAAAAGGGGAAGGACAATGTGGAGATGTGTTAGAGCAGCCTTGGTGTGGACTATTTGGGGAGAGAGGAATGCTAAAATATTTTTAGAAAAAGAGAGGAGTAAAGAAGTTGTTAGGGATTGTGTAATGGTAAGGGTGATCCATTGGATAAAGACTCTAGAATTGTTCTCCCAATTGTCCTTTGATGATGTCTGGAGGAGCTGGGAAGCAATTGACAAAAGTTCATTTAGAAAGGAAAGTGTGGAGATGCATTGGATACCTCCAACTGAGGGTTTTGTGAAACTGAACTTTGACAGGAGCAGTCAAGGTAATCCAGGCCCATCAGGTATTGGAGGGGTTTTAAGAGATTCAGAAGGTCAAACTGTAGCTCTATTCTCAGGCCCTGTGGGTTTGGGTGACTCTCTCAAAGCAGAGTTGCTTGCAGCAGTACAAGGAGTGCAGATTGCAAATGAGCTACAGATAGCAAATGTGGTAATAGAAGGGGATTCAGAAGTGGTGGTGGGGTGGCTAAACGACCCAGACTCTATAATCTGGTGCTACAGGAATGAAATGAAGAAGTTTAAGTGGCTCACTAGAAACATGAATCTCAGGATACAATGGGTCAGGAGATCAGCAAATGGGATGGCGGATGCATTGGCTAAGCAAGGGGTGAATAAGGATAATTTGTTTTGGGCTCAGTTGTAATTCTTCCTTGCTTTTTATAGAGAGGTAGCACCTTGTGCCTCTCTAAGGGATGCTTGTAAAGTCTTACCTTAAAGTTTAATAAAAAATTCTGTTTATTCATCAAAAAAAAAAAAACACAAACCAGTTCTATTGGGGTTTGTCTTACAAGAAATCTGAGCATAATACATAAGCAAAAGAGTTAGAAAACAGTGGGTTAGGTAGAAGGAAGTAGCCTATACTTTAAAGGGGTGATTGGCACAATTTTAATTGCATCACATTCTTTATCTCATACATCAATTCTGATTAGTTGATAAAAAAAAAATGTTTTATAAATTATGCAGCTAACATAAACTGCACAGCATACACATCGAGAGAGAGAGAGAGAGAGAATGCATAGAATACAATATTATTTTGTAAGATTATATAGAAGCCACTGAAGAAATAGCCATAGTTAGGATCTTAAAATCAAAGAAACATATCAAGATTATAAAAAGCAACCTCCATTTGAAGCACAACAAAGTTCCTCAAATGGGCAGGTAGAAAGGAACACAGTGTGTAAAAACGACCTTCTTTTTCTTGACAGGTTTAAGGATCTTGATGACACAGCGTTCATTGCTAGTGGTGTTTATTCCTTCAAAAACTTCACTGTATTTACCCCTTCCAACTTTCCGAACAACCTCATAGTCATCCTGATCACTGAGCAGAAAATCAAAATTCAGTTAGTAGTATGTAGAACTAACACCAATAACTTAGTTTTCTTTTAATCTCCAAAACAAGGACAGCAATTTTTTTCACTAAAGTAAAGACATTTGTCCATCCACAACCTACCACAAGAGGTAATCTTCATAAGAAAATCATTGCATTACTTACTAAAGTAACTTGTGCAGGATGAGCAATTCTTTCTTATCCATTCAAGAAATCATTAATAGTTTCTGTGAATCATAGACATGTTCACTTTCATTTAGGTTATGTTTAAGGAAAATTGGAATTGACAAGTAATTGTAATTGTCAATTTTGTAGATCTGCAGGCTCGTTGGTTTGGTCCATTCCAACAGCAGAGAAGAATGTCATCCACTGTTACTGATCAAAAAATAAGAAATCTTCCCATAGGTTTTTTTAAATTCCAGCGGAACTGAAGAACAGAATTCAAATACAAAACCAATCATTCAGTTGAAACACAGCCTTATTACCTTTTCAGCAGTACCTTCAGTCTACAGTTTTGGTTAGATTCATGCTTAGTGGTAAACGCACTCAAGGTTTACCACAGCTGGAGGCATGATATGCACCATACCTCTTCATCAGGTCAAACAAGGTTTTTTAGATCCATTATGCTTCTTCATTTATTTTATGAGGATCATTGTGCTTCCTTCAGATTTTCAGAACCAATTGCATGAACTAAACAGTAGTTGGACAACAAGGATCAAACAATTCTACTAATTCCTGTCTCGACAACAATCTAAGATAGTAAATCTAATAGGAGTGATGCTCATAAATATTCATCATTATTTTGATTGGCAAACTACTTGCTAAACTAAAGTATCAGATAACTCTTTTCTAATTTTTCCTCTACCCAATGTCATCATTAATGATGAAAAAGACCAATACTGAACCTATAATCTTTCTAGGTAAAAGAGATGCAAATTAGAATCTTCTCGGTGGTCAGTTTTTAAGGATTGAACTCATTGAACTATTGACCATTTTGAATGAGTTGTAGGAGAAACCATGTCATTCTTGGTAAGATGGCACTAGCAGGACCCAAAAGGGGTTAAACTCTTCCACCCCGACTAAACTCTCAACCGTAACCGAGTTAAGTTAAATTCAACTGTTCTAAGCCGGTAGAAGCATATATGGTTAACCACAACGTGACGTAGAATTGTGATTTTCTTTCTTATCAAGTTAACTGGAGAATAGAGGTAGTCAGAAAGAGATTCTATGTGGTTAAACCAAGTTTTATGTAATAAGGATTCCAAGTACTGAAGATTGAAGCCAAACCACCAAGTTCTATTGGTAGCTAATGTAGCTTATGGGAAACCGCTGTCCTCAGTGGCGATAATACTCCAAATATTAAGATAAAAGTTCTGCTAAGTTCCCCGTTCAGTAAAACAAACCACGTTTATTAAGTAGTAAAATTTATAGTAGACAGGACGAAAACCCAAGAGATTGGGGAAAAAAAGAACACTGTAGCTAACTTCAATAGCATGAGTTTAGAAGACCACCCAGCGCTCACCCATTTGCGAGAGCCCAGAGCATCTCTTCGCAAACAGAATTTACAAGAATCTATACAACAAATTTAACAATAAGGGTTGCAATTCCAGGGAAAAAGCATCTGATCGATTAAGTTTTTTCTCATTCCTGTTGGTTAATACTTCCTCTCTGGGACGAAAAGAAAAGGGAAACCAACTTATAAAGAAGTGCAAGCACCTACCCTTGATTTTTATATGAAATGGAAAGAAAATATAAAATAAAGTAGGAATGAAAAAGCTTGCACGGAAAGCGCATCAACCAGACAATAAAACCGAAACAGGGAGAGATATTAGGGCCTTTACCCCCACTGGACGGTCAGAGACTCGTAATCCCAATACTCTTTGGGGCGGAGAACATTGATATCTACATAGACTCGAGCCTTGGACATGGTGAAGGAGGTTCAACGGCCGACCTCAACGACGTCGATTTTCTAGTAGGTGCTGATATTCGCTGTAATTGTAGTAACAAATTCGATATCGGGGCGAACCAGACGAGGTGAAGGAGGAGAAGAGGCGCAAGTTAGAAAGCTGCGGTAGCGGCGCGTAGAACGCCACCAGCGTGCCCGCTGGCTAGAGCCGGAACGCAGGATTATAAGCATCTTGCGTTCATGTATTAGTATTGAATTATCAATTCACCATCCCCGCCGTCCCGTCCCTTGCACCATTTTTACATTTTACTACCAAACAAAAGAAGCTGCTTCGGCTTGTTCCCCCGCGAAATCTCAATCGAATTTAACACAAGGCTGTGGAAACGATGCAAATGGAGTCTAAATCTCGGTGCAGGGTAAATTCATTGCACGATGATGATAATGATAATAGGGATTGAACCATTCAAAATAGAGTATAATTAGGATATTAATTCATTTTATTTTTGCATTTTAGCCATTTCTATCTTTACTAATAATAATTTTTATTTTTCAAACATATTTTTATTTAATATAAAGAATATATAATATTAATGTATGTTTAAATTTTCTATAAAATTATATATTTTTATTTTTTATTATTTAATTTATGAGATAATAAAAATTATTTATTTAACAAGAGAAAATGCAATTCCAATATATTGTTTGAATATTGGTTTTTAATATTGTGGTCAAATCACTTATATTTATATATATATATCATTTATATATAATATATGTTATTTATTATTTATTTATAAATATGTTATTTGTATTGCATTTTTGTAAACTTCTTTCATGATGAAAATAGTTGAAAAAACACTTATATTTTTTTGTTTTTCTTTACTTCAACTATTCTATTTTCTTTTCCTTTAAATAATTTATTATTTTTTAAAATTAAATCAGGTCGTATCAGATTTGAATATCCAACACATTGATCGAATTCAGATTTGAATCAATATTTATGAGATCCGATCAGATCTTCAAATTGAATCAAATTTAAAAATACCCTTATTCAAATATGATCCGATCTATTTGCATCCCTATCAAACCATTCGCCTACAATAACCTAGCTAATTAAACCATTAAACCATTTAACATGGTTAGTGGGGTCATGTGTTAGACATTAATTCTCTTTATTTTTTATCATAATTTTTATCCCATTTCTATCATTAATGAAAATTGTTCAGGGATTGAAGCAAGAGATTACGGAGCTTAAGGCAGGGTGGGAGAGGTTGAGGCAAGAGGTTGCCGAGGAAGCAGTTGACCGGTACAAAGCATCGGAGGAGATGAAGTTGCACATGGATGAGTACGACGAGACTTCCTTCGTGACTGGATTCAACGTCTTCCGACGAAGGATCCTTCACCACCATCCAGAGCTGGTCGAGGAGTCGCAAGGCTGGGGTGCTTTCAATCTAGATACTCCACAAGGTTCCGCTGAAGGAGCCGATGAAGAGGCTGAGGTCGAAGCTGTTGATGGGGCTACTGATTCTATTGTCATGGATTGAGCGACTTTTTCTTCTCTTTTTTTTTTTTGGCTAGCTCAGTATGCTGAGCCTTAAACGATGTAACGGACCATCTTAAGTTGAATATCAATTGTTTGTGTTGACTACATATATGCATCCTACTATTATTGTTATTCTTGCTTGTGCATTTTTCTTCCAACCGAAGCATGGCCGGCTAGGCTATTGCTCGTGCCGAATTGGGCTATGCCTTAGTGTTTTGCTACTTGTATGATTGCCTTCCATTGACCGAGGCATGGCTGGCCGAGAGCGGTTCAAGCAGGGATGTGCCTTGAGCGTCCTCTTCATAATGCATATTTCTTTTGTTGGTCGGGGCATGGTCGGTCAGGCCATGCCTCGGTTCCCCCAGTCTTCCGCTAACCGAGGTGTGGTTGTTCGAGATCTTTCAGTTCCCGAGCTCTCAGCCATGAGATGCTCAGTTTCTGGTCTCGGAAGCCTTTGGGGCCCTTCTCAGGCTAGTCACCAGTTGTGCGGAGTTCCACAACCGCCCTCAAGCCTTGGTAGGCAGGGGCAACCTTTCTCCATGTTTAGGCTCAGTCGTGGTCAGCTGAGTCGTGTAGCTTAGTCGACGATGCGCTACCGATCAGGGCGTTATAGGCTTGGTCATTCTAGGGTCGACAGAGTTGACTTGGTCGATGACTTGGCATGTGCATGTGTGGTGTGTGCGGTAGGCGTGTGTATGCCTACAGGTTGGAGCTATAGCTTGAGAAAAGATATTTTTATTGCTTGCAAATGTATTGGTAATACATCCTGAGATTTTTTGAGTCTATAAGTGCTTGGCCCGAGGACCCTAGTGACTCTAAATGGCCCTTCCTAGTTCAGTCCAAGCTTGCCTTCTCCTGGTGCGAGGACAATGACTCTGCGTAGGACAAAGTTGTCTGTCTTGAATTCGCATCTTCTGACCTTGGAATCATAGTGCTTTGCCATCTTCTGTTGTTGTGCGACCATCTTTACATGTGCTCAGTCCCGAGCTTCCTCTACTAGGTCCAACTCTGTGCGTAGATCTTCGTCATTCTGCCCCTCGTTGAATAGTTCGGTCCGAAGGGTTGGGGAACCTATCTCCATGGGGATCATGGCCTCGGCCCCGTAGGTCAAGCTAAAAGGGGTCTCTCTGGTGGCAATCCGCGGGGTCGTCCTATAGGCCCATAGAATGATCGGCAGCTCCTCAACCCACCTTCCCTTGGCTTGATCTAGGCGTGTTCAGGCCATGTAGTAGGGTGCAGTTGGTTACTTCGGTCTATCGTTGCTCTGGGGTCAGTGCACTGCGGTAGTCAGGTGATTGATCCTCAGGTCGTCACAAAGGGCGTTTAACTTCTTGTCGGTGAATTTTGTTATGTTCTGTTCTTTGTGATGAGCATGCACGAGATACCAAAGCGGCAGACAATTCCCTTCCAGAGGAAATTTCAAGCATTATGGGCGGTGATGCATGCCAGAGCTTTGGCTTCCACCCACTTCATTAAGTAGTCTACTACTACAAGAAGGAACTTCTTCTGTGCACCGTGGTGGGGAAGGGGCCGAGGATGTCCATTCCCCCTTGGGCGAACGGCCATGGGCTAGTGATCAGCTTCAGAGGGGCAGTTATCGCACTTCTCCATTGGAGTGATGCTGGCAACTATCGCACTTCTGCATTGTCAGCCAGAAGTAGCCCTACCGGAGTGCCTTATGGGCCAATGTGCGCGTGTTGGGGTGATCTCCGCAAATGCCTTCATGTATCTCCCTAAGGACGTAGTCTGCTTCGACTGGGGGGAGGCACTTCAGGTATGGAAGAGTGTGGGAACGACGATAGAGTTGACCCTATATTAGGCAATATCGGTCCTCTGTGTTGGAGCTTCTTCGCTTCTACTCGATCTTCTGGGAGAGTGGCCTCTCGAAGATACTCAATTATGGGGTCCATTTAAGATTGGCCATGTTGCACTAGGAGGACGAGGAGGGTTGTTGGTGCGATGCTCGGCTGGGCCAGTGTATCTAGCCGAACAGTTGAATCAAGGTTGGTTTGCAGCGAGCTAGCCACTTTAGAAAGGGCATAGGCTCAGGCATTCTTGGCTCGAGGGATCTACTGAATATTGAAGTTTTCGAGTTGTTGAATGTGCTCCTGCACCTTTTCTAGGTAGCTTGCCATTGAGGGGGTCCGAGCCTTGAACTGGTCATAGATTTGGTTGACCACAAGCTACGAGTCACTGAAGGTCTCGATTCTTCGGGCCCTAAGGTCCAAGGCAAGGCGGAGCCCATCAATCAAAGCCTCATACTCGGCCTCGTTGTTGGATGCCTTGAACTCGAACCTGAGGGCGTGTCCCAACACTACATCATCTAGTCCGAGGAGGATGAGGTTGGTGCCACTACCCTGCTGGTTTGACGAGCCATCTACATGGAGAGTCAATAATGGGGGCAGTGGGGCCAGTTCCTTGGTGGTAAATGTACATTCTGCGATGAAATCTACCAATGATTGGGCTTTGATCGTCGATCGGAGTGTATACTCGATGTCGAATTTGCTTAGCTCCACATTCCACTTGACTAGGTGGCTGGATACTTCCAACCTTTGTAGTATCTACTTAAGGGGTTGGTTGGTAAGTACTCGGGTTTTCTGGTGGTTGTGACGAAGGCCAAGGCTAACTTTTTTAGGTTGGCGTACCGAGTCTCTACGATGTTGAGGAATTTGCTGGTGTAGTAGATCGACCACTATACCCGATCTTCTTCTTTAATCAGTACTGAGCTGACGACCTCATCTCCAACCGAGAGGTAGAGAAATAGCTTGTCCCTTGGGTTCGGCTTAGTTAGGAGGGGCGGGGAGATCAGGTATTGCTTCAGCTCCTGGAAAAGACTGCTTACATTCTTTTGTCCAATGGAAATCCTTTGGCTGTTTGAGGGCTTTGAAGAAAGGGAGGCACCAATCCGTGGACTTGGACATAAATCTGCCAAGGGCGGCTATTCTCCTAGTGAGTCGCTGCACCTCTTTATGGGTTCGGGGGGATCGCATGTCAAGGATGACCTTTATCTTCTCTAAATTTGCCTTGATTCCTCTCTGTGTTACCATGAACCCCAGGAACTTACCGAAGCCGACCCCAAAAGCGCACTTGGTCGGGTTTAACTTCATCTTGTATATTCTGAGTGTGTCAAATACTTTGCGAAGGTCGGCCAAGTGGTGTTCAGCCTTTTTTCTCTTCACGAGCATATCGTCAACATATGCCTCTACATTCCAGCCAAGCCACTCTTTGAATACCTCATTCACCAGCCGCTGATAAGTGGCACCAGCATTTTTTAGGCCGAAGGACATTACCTTGTAGCAGTATAGACCACAATCAGTGATGAAAGTCATTCGCTTATGGTCGTCTGGGTGCATCCGAATTTGGTTGTATCCTAAGAAGGCATCTCTGAAGCTCAACAACTCATGTCCCGTTGTTGCATCGACGAGTTGGTCGATCCTTGGCAAGGGGAAGCTGTCTTTGGGACAGGCCTTATTCAAGTCGGTGAAGTTGATGCAGATTCTCCACTTTCCATTGGCCTTTTTCACCATTACTACATTGGCCAGCCAATCGGGGTACTTAACTTCCTGAATGAAGCTGGCGTCGAGCAGTTTCTGTACTTCATCAGCGATCACTTGCCACCGCTCTGTGGCAAAGTTCCTCTTCTTCTACTTCACAGGTCGGTAACGGAAGTCGACGTTCAGCCGATGTGTGACAACTTTGGGTTCGATCCCGGGCATGTCTGCTGCCGACCAAGCGAAAACGTTTGCATTTTTCCTCAATAGTTGCACAAGTTTTTCTCGGAGGTGGTTGTCTAGTAGGGAGCCAACTTGGACTGTCTTTTTGGGATCTTCTTCGAAGAGTGGGATCTAGATGAGGTCTTCCATAGGCTGGCCGCACTGTGCCTTCACCTCGTCAATAGGTAATAGGCCTCCACCATCAGCGTCTTGGCGGTTGGACGTGGTCCTCGGTAGGAGAGCTGATAATAGTGTCGCGTTGTTCTCTAGTCTTCGTGTGCCACTCCTATGCCATATTTGGTTGGAAATTTTGTGGCGAGGTGGTATGTTGAGACTATGGCCAGCAAGGCGTTGAGGGTCGGCCTACCGAGGATCACGTTGCAGGAGGAGGGGCAATGCATCACAATGAAGTCTACCATGGCCGTCGTAGTGACATCGCCATCTCCGATCAAGAGGAGGGAGTTATTCTCCCAGTGGGCTAGAGGGACTCTCCAAAAAATCCTATCAAGGGAGTGTTGGCTGGTGTTAGCCACTCTCTGTCGATGCTGATCTTTTCGAATACATCTTCGAACAATACATCGACAAACCTTCCTGTGTCGACTACGATCTGCTGCAACTCGAAGTTGGCCACTTCGGCCATGACGACCAAGGCGTCGTCGTGCGGTGTCTGGACCCCTCAGAGGTTATTGTCAATGAAGGTGATAGATGTGTTGTGCCTCTTCCCGTGACCTCGGTCGTTGATCTCGCACAATCGAGCATATCTTTTTCGACCCAAGCTACTTTCCCCTTCGGCAGCGGCTCCTCCTGATATGATGTGGATGACACCTGTTGGGGGCCTTGGGGCGACGGTTGTCAAGCTTCATCCGCTCTTCGTTCCTCTTGGGTTGGCTTATCACTTCTAGCTCGGGCATGGCTCAGATCTGAGCTACATATGCCATTCCCGCAGAATATCAAATGAGGTGTCCGCTGCTCGAGAAGATGGCCATTGATGCTCAGCCCGGTGAGCTATGCGTTTATGAACCCAACTTGGAGGCAGAGCTGAGGTTCCCATTGAGTGAGGGGTTCGTCGAGGTGTAGGGTGTTGCCAGTGTAGCTAATGTCAAACTCCTTTAGGTTCTTGCTTCGCCTTATGTCCTTCTGTGCTGTTCGCGATATCGAACTAACCCTGGGGATGGTTAGCTTTATGCTCCAGCTAAAACACCACCAGTAGGGGTACTATTACTTCTCTAATAGGCAGAATATCCAATCGTTGGTTGGGTCCTCTTCTTCTATGAAGCACTGGAAGGAGTCATTCTCTTTGTGCACATTCCCGGGGGTCTCCCTTTTCCTGCCAAGCTGTGGGAGCCGAGGACGACTGTATCGTAGCCTCAATGGTCGGTGCTCACTTGGGAGGAGAGGTCGGCCCTGAGCATGATCCACGAAATTATGTTATCGCATACACATGCTCGGAGATGCATATGCTCGCCGGGCTAATGGAGAGGGTGGCCGGTCTGTTACTTTTATTATTTGTTCGCCAAGTTATCATTCCCTTGCTCACTTTCTACTTATCTTGGGTATCCTATGTTGCAGGTATAAGTATGGCCAGCGAGGAAGAGATTGTTCGTCGGATGAAGGCACTTCGACAGAGGCAGGGGCGAGCTGGTACACAACTGGAGGCTCGTCCCAAGAAAGAAGAGCGGCATGATCATGGATAGGGCGACTCATCGACAAAGGAGAGTTCGGTAGTGGGAGACCGAGGAGGACGATGTTGTCATGATTGACCTTAAAGGGGTTCGTCGTCCTATAGGTGCATCGGGAACTAAAGCGGGCAACAGCTCAGGTTTGCACCTGCTGTGGTGGTCGGTTCGCGCTGATGATAACTTGGAGACGCTTGGGGTTCCCAAGCAGTTGCTGTGGGGGATCATGACTATATCGATAGCTTAGGAGTTAGTCGGGGTTAACAGCGGAGCCTTAGAGTGTGCTCTTCTCCGGTCAGCTACCCAAGTGAGTTCCTTTCTTACCCTTTGAGTTTTTGCCTCCCTTCTTTTTTGTACACTAATCATCTTTTTCTTGCAGAACGCTTGTGCGGCAGTCACATTGGTTGATCGTCTTTGTGACCTTCGAATCGTACGAGCGGGAACACTCAGAATATCTGCATTAAAAGGCTCAACTGGTTGCGCTCCAGGCTATCGGGGAGAGGTTGGTCGTGCGAGAGGTGGCCAAGATGAAGACGCAACTGGCTGAGCTGGCCCTGCGAGACACGTGGCCACCTAGTTATTGCCTTGCCACATCAGCATAGCTTGGCCATGTTGGCCTAGCTCAACCGAGCTACGCTACCACGGTGGCCCCCATCTTATCCTCTCAACCACATTAACTACACGCCATATGGATGAGCACAACTATAGATAAGGGGGAATAAGGAAGATGACTCCACTAGGGAATGAGACTCTATCCTAAATACCTCGGTGGCTAACCTCATCTCGACAACCCCGAAAGCCCAATCTGACCAGGACATGGATCTTCAGCTATAGAAAGGTACTCCATGCTCAAGGTAAGGGATCCCAACTTCTGAGACCAACACTGCTATTTAGCTCGGACCAACGTCTTTATAGCTCGACCCGACCACCTACCACATCCCACTAACTTGAGCATCGAAGTGCTTACCCAGGGATAACTCCTCGGGCCTCTGACTTCTGTTCCCTTGATCACAGGTCTTGAAGCGCGGCTTCGTCCTTGTAGCTCGGTCCTGCCTTGTCAGCAAGGACTATCTGGTTGCTCTCTTCAGTTCGTGCAGCACCTCGAATTGAGCAACATAAAAAATAATTCTCATTAATCACACTTTTTTATATGACGAATATATAATAATATTATAAAATGTACCCAAAATTATCTACAAATTTCTACATTTTTTAGAATTTTATGTATTTTATTATTTAATAATAAAATCATGTGTTGATCCATTTGACATGGATAGTTAAGCAACTAACCCACCACTTGGATGGAAAAACTATTTTTTCTTTTTCGGTTGATTTTAATTCATGTATTACATTTTCACATCAATAAAATTAATTTTTATTTTTGCACGTGGCAATACCAAATGATGATGATGACGATGATGATAATAATCAATAACCAAAGGACCTTACTAGTTGAACCATTAACCTATTTAATCAGGAAAATGGACTATGATCAAGACATAAATTCATTTTTTTCTTTGTATTTTAGCCATTTCTATTTTTACTAACAATAATTCTCATTTTTTCAAACATATTTTTGTTTAATATGAAGAATATATAATATTAATGTATGTTCATTTTTTATAAAATTTATAAAAAAATCTATATTTTTATTTTTTTATTATTTATGAGACAATAAAAATTACTTATTTACCAAGAGGAAATGCAATTCCAATATATTGTTTGAACATTGGTTTTTAATATTGTGGTCAAATCAATTATATATATATATATATATATATATATATATATATATATATATTATTTATATATAATGTATATGTTATTTATTATTTATTTATAAATATGTTATTTATTATATATATTGCATTTTTATAAACTTTTAATATGATGGACATAGTTGAAAAAAATACTTATATTTTTTGTTTTTTATTTCAACTATTTATTTTTTTATTTTAATAATTTTTTGCTTTTTTTTTTAATTTAAATCGGATCGTATCAGATTCAAATATATGACATCTTGATCGGATTCGGATTTGAATCAATATTTATGAGATCCAGTCGAATATTTGGATCAGATCATATTTGAATTATGGTATATTCAAATCTGATCTGATCTGTTTGCATCCCTACCAAAGCACTTGCATACGATGTCCTAACTAATTAAATTATTGAACCATTTGACATGGTTAGTTGGGTCGTGAGTTAGATATTAATGTTTTTTATTTTTTATCTTAATTTTTATCCAATTTCTATCATTAATGAAAATAATTCTCATTAATCACACTTTTTATATGATGAATATATAATATTATAAAATGTATCAAAAATTATCGATAAATTTCTACATTTTCTAGGATTTTATATATTTTATTATTTAATAATAACATCCATTTGACATTGATAGTTTAACCACTAACCCATCACTTGGATGGAGAAACCATTTTGCATTTTCGGTTGATTTTAAGTCATGTATTCCATTTTCATCATTGATAAAAGTAATTTTTATTTTCACATTTATTTTTGTTTAATATGGTAAATATATAACAATAGAATTGTATCAAAATGATTTATACAAAGCTTATATTTTTCTTTGAATTTATGTTTGTATGTATGTATGTATGTATGTATGCAATATTCATTACTTAGTTATGACATCATAGATTGACCCATTTGACTCAGAATGTTAGATCATTAACCTACCTACCATCTAGATATGGAAATGATTTCATTTTCAATTGGTTTTAAATTTTGTATTTCATTTATATCATTGATAAAATAATTATTATTTACTTATTTTTGTTTATATTATTAGTATATAATATTATAGATGTGTCCAAAATTGTTTTATATTTTTTGTATTGTTCTATTTAAAAAATATATATATTTTTAATTATACATCATGGGTTAACCTATTTTACCTAAAAGGTTGAACCACTAACCCACCCCCTAAATAGGGAGATAATTTAATTTCCCATCGGTTTTAAGTTGTATATTTGATATCCATCATTAATAAAATTATGTTTATTTTATCATAGTTATTTTTTAATATGAAAAATATATAATAATAGAATTGTGTCCAATTTTTTTTGAAAATTTATTTTTTATTTCTAAAATTGTATTATTTATTTATAACATCATGAAATTGTCCATTTGACCCAAATGGTTAAATTACTTACCCATGACCTATATGGAAAATATGATTTTCATTTCTAGGTTTATTTTAAAAAATAAAATTTCATTCTATTAATAATTATTGTGTATAGATTTATTAGTGGAATTTAATGATGGTAAACAAAAGTATTTTTTTATTTTTAAATTTGTGTTATTTATTTATGACATCATGAAATTATCCATTTGACCCAAATGGTTGAACTACTTAACCACCACCTATATGAAAAATATGATTTCATTTCAATGTTTATTTTAAAATTATAAAATTTCATTCTATTAATAATTATTGTGTATGGATTTAATAGTGAAATTTAATCATGATAAACAAAAGTATAAATGTTGGACTAAATGAGAGAGAATGTGAGTTATTTAATGACTTAAAATGTGAAACTTAATGAGAGGTAATTGAATGTACTTAATGGTATTCTTTTATTTACAATTTCTATCATTTCAATGGAGATCAACTAAATTCAAGACGAGGGGTATTTCAGTAAAGAAAAATTCCAGAATCCAATACCTTCTCATTCACACTTTTATAAGTAGTATAGATAGATGCATTGACAAATGACAAACCAATGAATATTTAAATTGACAAATAAGATTAAAGTACATTAATAAAAAAGAAGTAAATTTGCATTCAAATGGGCTTTAATAAAAGAAAAGCATATGCTTTACTAGAATTCATGTTTGCATCCATTACAACTAAAAGTTTGTTTGGTAAGAAGGTAAATTTGTTAGTGCAAAACTAACCTAATTTTGCAATTTATATGAACCATTTACTTAATATATTTGCTTTCACGCTTATTTGCATCATTTCCAAATGCAACCTAAGCTGTTAAGTGACTGATAGCAAATAAAAATGGGAAGGAAAATTAAAGATAACCACACTGTATTTAGGACTGGTAACACTTAGCCCCTCAAACTTTGTTATGTGATAAAAGGAATTCCAATTCTGGTATTTTCACTTTGTCCCTGACTAGAGTTGACTTGATGGGCTATAAGTAAAATTAATAAATTGTTCATTCAGCATACAAATATTAATATTGAGGGAGAATTCCAATTGAGTATGGTAGTGTCAAGTTAGTAATGGAACTTTTAAAGTTCAAACGTGTCACTATAGCACCCAAATTTTCAAAAAAAAAAAAAAAAAATAGTTAGTCCTACCATTAACAGTCAGCTATCTTATCAAGTGATGACATGTGCAACTTAAATTTTTTCAAAATGTAAAAAGTACCCTTCAAAACAAAATATTTTCGGACTGAACCATAACAATATTGTTCATTGTCTTATCCGTTTCAGGCAGCAATAGGAGACTACTACGAAGAAGAAGAAGTAAAAAAAGGGTACTTTGAATCGAAGAGGGTCCTTGTACAAGGCATTCAATGGGTTAACTCTTCATTACAAATCCGACGTTTCCGGTGACGAGGATGACCAAGTGACACTGGTGAATGCAATGCATGAGGAGGGGTCAGATTAGCGCTACAAAACCTTATTCTCATGGTGGAGAATCCAACAGGGTGATTAAGTTTTATGAACAAATGGATACTTCGGTTGCCCTTCGGATCATGGTGGAGGATCTATGTCCAGGTCTTTCCTTCGATGATGAATCTGTTGATTTGATATTGAACTAGGATACGTCTTTGACGGAGTGCCCGGCCGAAGGAAGTAGAGAATACAAAGACAGTAGGAGATTAGGGAATGCAGGACTCTACGAACAATGCTTCAAAGAAGTATTGCAGAAATGAAGTCCTTTACATAAGAAATATCAACCAATTGATTTAACATTAGATAATATTTTGTTGAGAGAGAATCTCTCCAAATCCCATCATTTCCCTAAATCATCTCCATTATCTAATTAAATTTGAATTTAAAATTCAAATTCAATTACACTCCTACAAACATGGAGTGATTGTGGGATGTATACAATTCATTCCCAACGAGCTCATGTTGGGAACTCTCTAGAGTTTTGACCATCCCAAGTTGTGGCCATTATGACGGGCCACAAATCGGGTCATGACCCAACCGGGTCATTCTTACAATCTCCCACTTGGCCCGAATAGTGGATATGGAGGGAAATATAAGCTTTATCAAAGTTGCAGACTTGGATTACATTTATGTCACTTAGGTAATTGTTAAATATGACATAGATCATGGCGGTCCCCTAACATGTAAGGTTTCCTTCCATGCATCATGATGTCATACATCACAACCCTTAGTGTTTATGTTGTGTCTTCTCTAGTACATCTGTCCAAATAGAATGTGCACAAATCGATAGATTCAGGACAAAGATAGTGGAGCAAATTCAACTGATCATAGACATGTGTCATTGTACCATATTACATAAAAATTGAACTGACCAAACCCATGGCTTTAACATAGTTCACAAATACATTAGGGGACAACCCTTTAGTCATGGGGTCAACAATCATCCTGTCAGTTCCAATGTGTTCAATAGTAATCTTCTTCTCCTTAATTTTGTTCCTCACAATCAAGTAGTTCAAATCGATGTACTTGCTTTGGTTGCTACTTTTATTATTCTTTGAGAAGAACACAACTGCAACACTGTCACAAAATAACCGTATTGGTCTACCAACATTGTTGAGCACCAAAGCTCTGAGACAGATGATAAAGTTCTTCAACCACATTGCATGGGCTGTGGCATCGTGACATCCTATAAATTTTGCTTCCATGATGGGGGATGCTTTCAACTTTTGCTTTGAACTTTTCCAAGAAACAACTCCCCCGCCAACATAAATACATATCATGATGTTGACTTTTTGGGGTTGGGGCACCCAGCATAATCAGAATCAGTATACCCCAACAACTCCAAATTGTCCCCTTTTCTATATGTGAGAACAAATTCCTTTGTTCCCTACAAATATCTGAACAGCTTCTTAGCAGCCTTCCAGTGTTTCCTCCCTAGGTTACTTTGAAACCTTCCTAGTACTCCCATTGCAAATGCAATGTCCGGTCTTGTACAGACCTGCACATACATCAGACTTCCTACAGCTGATGCATAGGGAACTCTGTTCATGTCCTCCCTTTCACATTCTGTATGAGGATTGTTCTTACTGTTAAGCTTATCCCCTTTATTAATTTGTATTGTACTTGGCGCCATGCCAAACCTTTCCAAGATCCTCTAAATATATGCCCTTTGGGATAACCCAACACCTTACGGGCTCTATCCCGTTGGATCTCAATTCCTAGGACATATGATGCTTCTCCCATGTTCATGTCGAATTTCTGCATAAGAAATTCCTTGGTTTGATGTAGTAAGCCCATGTCTCTGTTGGCAATTAGAATATCGTCGACGTATAAAGTTAGCAAAACGAAACTGCTCCCATTAACCTTGAGGTATATACATTGATCCACAACATTTTCTTTATAACCAAAAGAGGTAATCACATTGTGAAACTTGAAATACCACTAGCGGGATGCCTGTTTCAATCCATATATGGACTTGTTTAATCTACAAACCAAGTGTTCTCTGCCCTCTGCGGCAAATCCTTTTGATTGTGCTATGTAGATTTCCTTCTCAAGTTCCCCATTCAGGAATGCAGTCTTAACATCCATTTGGTGTAGCTCCATACCATAATGAGCTACGAGTGCCATCATGATCCTAAATGAATCTTTCTTGGAAATAGGCGAGAAAGTTTCATTATAATCTACTCCCTTTTGAGTATTGTACCCTTTGGCCACCAATCTGGCCTTGTACCTCTCAACTTCACTAGTAGGTGTTCTCTTTGTTTTAAATATCCATTTGCATAGAACAATCTTGGCACCAATTGGTTGTGGAACAAGATTCCAAACGCCATTGGTGACCATAGAGTCTCACTCTTCATGGCATCCAACTAGAAGGTGGAGCTAGGACTATCCAAGGCACCTCTAAATGTAAGTGGATCTTCTAACAAACCCACATCAAAGTCTGTTTCCTAAAGGTAGACATAGTCTGAGGATGTGGTGCTTCATCTAATCCTATTGGATCTTCTTGGTACAAATGGGGCTTCCTGCACTTCGTCCTGACTTTCAACTTCAAGTTGTGCAGGAATAGTGCTAGGCAGTTCAACCACAACAGGTTGTTCTATTGCAGGTTGTTGTTCTTCTTGTACCATAGTAGAATGCCTAACACTTGGATTGGCTTCTTGGAACTCAAGATTTCTTGAAGTCCCGGTCCCTCTTACCAACTTGTCCTCTAGGAACTTTGCATTTCTTGCCTCTACAATTCTTGGGCATTTATTTGGACAATAGAACCTATATCCCTTTGATCTTTCAATATACCCTCGCTTCTGCATTGCAACCCCATACGTGTACATGATTCAAACTAGGTTTTTTTCCTACCCATAACTCATAAGGAGTTTTAGAAACTGCCTTGGTAGGCACCCTATTCAAAATGTACACGGCGGTTTTTAGGGCTTCACCTCATAGATTTGTAGATAAGATGGAATTGCTCATCATACTCCTCACCATGTTCATTGGATCTGAAAACTCGAGTCCTGGTCATATTGTTAAATGTCCTTCAAGTGGTATCAGAGCAGATTCTATCAGACCATGGCTCATTTTTGGTCTCTTACCATTGGTGTTTAACCTAGTCGTCATGACTGCATTAGAATTCATTCACATCACTACTGTTATGATTGTTTATGTTGTTGTTTTTCCTTGTAGCAGTTAATTTTTTTTATCCTCTTCTAGACCCTATGTTAATGGGTTTTGGTAACACTGAGATCATGTTCATGGCTTGACCTTTCTTTATATAATGATCATTTCCCTGTATTTGTTCTTTGGTGATGTATTTTTTTTTAATGCCATGGTTTTGAGACATTATTGATGTAACAAGCCATGAATAAAGACCATTTAAATCCACCATTAACATAGTTAAATTTCATATTGAGTTCATCTATGTCTATTATGTGTTACTATTGTGATTGTGAGTTGTTTGCATAAGTCTTAGACATTTTTTTACCTAAGACGTCATAGTGCTTTTCCCATGACGATTTCAGCACCAAAACGGTTAAGCTAATAGCCCACGAGGTCTGACAGTGATTGGCTGAATCTGTAGCACAACTTTTTGTACTTGTGGGATGTCCAATAAAGGCCACGGTGTGGTCTGATTAGACTAACCAGACCTGTTACTCATTGTTTTAACAGGTTCTGGTTTGTGTATTCAAGCACTAAATTCTATTATGGACTCCTATATAAACGTCTTACCATTGGTTGAGAGGCAACCATTACAAGATTTTCTGGTTGAGAGGCACCAGAAAATCATTGTAATTGTTACTTTTAGGTGTTGAAACCAATATTGGGAGAAAGTATATAAGTTTTACACGTGATTTAGAGGGCAGCCATGATGAGACTTTTGGACTGTTTTCGTGGTGACTATTAATGGATCTTGTTGCTTTTGGGCCCATTGAAATTGCTTTCTTGACCAACACGTGCGAATGTAGCCAATCCAATTAATTGTTTATTGCTACTTGTTATTCCTTTTTCTTTTTGGGCCCATTGAACATGTTGGTCTTGACACGTCAGAACCCTAGTGGGCCTTGATTAAGATTGGGTCTTTACCACTACGGTTATAACATGAACCGGTTTTATGCCAAATTTGATCAAACCGATTCATGGTTTAAACCACTAGTGGGATTGGTTCAGCTATGAATCGTACTAGCCATTCAAGGGCATATCTGACCCTATTAAAATGTGACTAGAGCCCAATTGTAATCAGCCCACTAAAGGACATGGCACACAAATTATTCTTGGCCTAGGCGTAGCCAAAGCAACCTAGGTGACTCTGTTTCTTTTTTTACTAACAAGTGTGACAATTAGAGGTGTTTAGTGTGGGCCCAAAGGCAAACAAACTTTGTCTAATTGTGGAATGCTTTATTACTTCCTAGCATGTTGCATAGAAGTGAGTAATTCTGAATGCCCAAAGGTATGGGGTTATTCATCTCTATGCAACCATGTATCTTCTTCGCAATTGGTTGAATGCCTAAAGGTAAAACCGAATTGTGTTTTGATTGGTGACATGCGTATCTTGATTATGCTTTTTACGTTACAGCTCCTATCGATATGCTTGATTTGAACTATTCCCCTTCTAGAGGGAGACAATTTCCCAGGCGAGCCACTTGATAAATTGGGAAAAGTCCAATCATATCTGGAAGATGATCATGAAAGCCCGTATCAGTAGAATTATAAGAGGTGCAATTCCAGAAAAGGAATCAGTTTTTGAATACCTTGCGGCCATAGAGGAACAGTTCGTGGCACCCGAGAAAATATTGTCACAAATTCTTCTGAATAAGTTAGTGAACATGAGATTCAATCAGTTCAAATCAATCAGGGAATACATCCTTCAAATGAAGGACGCGAGCGACAAATTAAACAACCTAAGAGTAACAGTCACAGACTCTTTCCTTATCATTTTTATCATGAACTCACTGCCAATAGAGTATGGACTATTCAAAGTGTCCTACAACAGTTTTAATCAACTCCTCACAATGTGTGTACAGGAAGAGGAGAGGTTGAAACAAGAAGATGGGAAACTATCAATCTTGTAGTAAAAGGTGATAAGAAAAGAAAGGGTCCAACAAAGAGCAATGGCCAAAAATTGGCTAAGGGCAAGGGAAAAACTGAGCCCACTTGTTTCTTTTGTAAGAAGAATGGCCATTTTAAGAGTGACTGTACTCGCTTCAAAGGGTGGTTAGAAAAGAAGAAAGCTCAAAATGGGAAAGATGAAGCAAGTACAAATTTTTCCCTTGTGTGTGAATCTAACTTTGTTAAAACTCCTTTTAATTCTTGGTGGATTGACTCGGGTGCTTCAACCCATATTGTGAACACCTTCCAGGGCCTTTAAAAGGCAAGGAAACTTAGTTCGGTGGAGCAGTTTATCTTCCTTGGATACGGGAATAAAATGGTTGTTCAGGCCATAGGAGACTTAGAGTTATCTCCTTCTACTAGTTGTGTTTTACTTTTAAATAACGTTGTGTGTGTTCCTAGTTTTTCCAAGAATTTAATTTATATTTCCAAACTTGCACTTAGTGGTTTCAAACTGGTTTTTAGTAGTTTTAAACTTGAAATTTATAAATCAAATAAATTTGTTGGTTTTGGTAGCTTACAAGATAATTTGTATAGACTAGACTACTCCTCAAACACAGGAAACTAGTTTCCTATATAGCGAGTGTCAAGAGAAGTCCCACTAAAGAGAATTCGTTGTTTTTATGGCATAGGAGATTGGGTCATATTTTAATTGACCGCCTCAAAAGGTTAATAAATGATGAAATTTTACAACCCATGAAACTTGAGGACTTCCCCACTTGTATAGATTGAATTAAGGGAAAGCAAAATAACAAGAAGGGAAAAGGTGCCACCAAGAGCAACACAAAACTAGAGTTAATTCACACAGATATATATGGACCACTACCTACCCCTTGTATGAGTGGTCAAAGGTATTTTATAACCTTTACAGATGACCATTCAAGATATATGTACATATATCTACTTCATGAAAAACCTGAAGCCTTACAGGCATTTAAGGTTTTTAAGAATGAAGTGGAAAAGCAGACCGAAAATCAAATTAAAGTTGTACGGTCTGATAGAGGGGGTGAGTACTATGGAAGGTATATAGAGTTGGGTCAAAATTCTGGACCCTTTGCTTTGTTCTTAAGAGAACAAGGTATTGTCTCTCAATACACCATGCCCAGTTCTCCATATCAAAATGGAGTTGCAGAAAGGAGAAACTAAACCCTTATGAACATAATGGAAAGCCAAGAGAAAAATGAGGAAACTTAGTGCTGGCACATTGGTCTTGCAAGAATAACTCCAATAGTTCCAGACAACCATTGCTTAAGGTTGTGATTACAAAAGGATTGCACAGTCTTCATCAAAACAAGGGGAACCTCAACAATTTACACTGGTTTTATCATCCACTAAGAGACCAAACTCATGATCATGGCTTCTGGTTATATATATATATATATATATATAATTATTGTTTCGGAAAAACAGAAAATAATTTGCCTTTTAATATGGTTCTCGCATGAACCATGCTTGATTGCTCCTGTATTGTTCATTGGATTTGAAAACTCGGGTCCTGGTCATATTGTTAAATGGCCTTGAAGGGAAACTTCACCCATTCATAGTCTACCCAAAAGCTAGCTTTGCTACAGGAATCAACGGAAGATGTTGGACTAGTTTGGTGATGGAGGATTACTTGGTTCAGTTGCAGCAGAGAGTGAGAGAGGGGAAAAGAATGGAGAAAGATAGATGGACTACAACAAGAAAGAAGGAAAGAAATAGAAAAGACAAAGAAATGAAGCAATTGCTGGACTGATATGGCAAAAGAATTTGCTTGTTGCGGAGAAGATGGAATTTCGAAGCAAGAGAGGTAAATAGAAGGCAAAAGGGGGGAGAAGAAAGAGAAGATGAAGAGAGAGGGCTAGAGGAGGGATGGTGAGAGAGAGAAAAAAAAGGTTAAGTACTCTACAACCCAATGCAGAATTCTGAATGGCAGCCCCCCCCCCCCCCCTATAAACCGCATCATGCTCATGAATTTGGCATCAATTCCATGGAAAACTGGTATTTCAAAAAAATAAATACATTACATCCAGCCATTTCCATAAAAAAAACAATGAAAGGGAGGTAACTGCACATTTTCTTGAAACTACAGGGGAGGTATTTATTATAATCAAAATACATGGGAGGTTTTTATTATTATCACAAAATCTAGGGGGGCTCTTGTATTTTACCCTTAAATAAATTAAGCCTATGCAAATTAAGCAATTGAATAAGTAAATTAAATTAATTAAAGAAACTAAGTTAATTAAGTAAATTAGATAAGCAAAGCTAATCGATCTAAATAAGTAAATTAAACCAATTAATCAAGGTTAAAAAATGATAAAAAAATGGCACCACTTTGGCCACCGATTTTTTGGTCAACGATTCAATCATCCCATCCAAATGGGTAAATCCATGATGTTTTGAAAAATTAAAATAATTAAAAAGCCACAAAAATCATTCATACAGAGTTTAATGGTTTGACTCTTCGGCTCAACGATTTATGGACCAAGTCAACGTTTTATTTAGAAAATTTCAAACCAAATATAAAATGGAGTCAAATAGTTGACCTACTCTTGGATCAAATTCGATTGCCTGGGTCAACAATGATTCTAAAACCATGTAATTAATTGAATTAATTAATTGATAAATAAAATTAAGTAAATTAAACTAAGTAAATATAATAATTAAATCAAATAAATTGCACTAATTAAGACAATTAAGTAAATTAAGCCAAGTAAATAAAGTAATTAAATAACCAAACCTAACTAAGGTAAATAAGTAAATTAAGCTACTATTAATTAAGTAAACGAAGTAATTAAAGAAATTAAGTAAAGTAATATAATTAAGCAAATTGTGTTACTAAGTTAATTAAATAAATTAAGTGACTGTTAGTTTATTATTTGCTAAGCTAATTAAGTTAGTATTTAAGTAATAATTAATTCTTAATTATTGTTAATTATTCACTATTAAATTAATTACTGTTAATTTAGTGATTCTAATTTGATAAAATCCTTGAAGTAATTTACTTCAAAGTTAATAAAATTTATATTTTAACATCTAAAGCGGCACTTTCAAACTTTAGAGTCTAAAGTGGCATTTTCAAAGTAGAGTAATGCTATGCAAGCATTTTGCTATTATTTTATTTATTGTAGCCTTAAATTGGCCTTTCTATCGTGTTTTTTTTTTTCATGGCAAGTCTTTCCATTGTAGTTTAAGAGAGGAAAAATGACCCTTTTTAATTCTTTAAACTCAGTTTGTAAGGAGTGTAAATACAAATATATACAGTACAAATACATAAAAAATAATATAAAATATATAGTTTTACACTCTATTTATACTCCTTCCAAACTGAGCCTTAGGGTTAAAGTCATTTTCAGCAATGTTCAAGGATGAGAGACAAAAATCCCTTCTAATAACGTATTCTTAATTAATGTTTAGTTTGGAAAGAAAACAGTATGTTGCAAATACAGGTTTAGAATTACAAAACTTGAGGCTTTGCAAAGTATGGGCTTAGTGAACAAAATACATGCATGTATGTGCTCCTCGATTTTGGCAACTCCCGTATGCACAACAAACCCTAATAAGATTGATTATTCACTAGTAATACTTCCTAAACATTAATACTCAAATGAAATAGGTCAGTTAAGGAAGATATCTAAAAAACTAAAGGAAAATATATCCCCATATTTAAATGAATTTCCTCGCCATTGACAAATATGATTACACTAAAAAATGTTCAACAGTACTGGTTCACGCCAGGTTCCCTGCCACAGCATGGAGTCACAAATTAATATCGCTATGTTTGCATATAAATATACAAAGATGTTTGTTTCCTAAAATCTATGTAGCAACCTAATTGTCTCAAATTAATGTCATCAGATGCATGCTTTATTTTTGTTTTGATGGGTTGTTAAAGTGGGTTCAGTGAGTTCTGTAAATAGAATCACCCCAAAAACAAGATGATACGCCCAAGGTTTTTAAAGCAGAACTGGACAGGGAACCGTTATGAGTACCAGTTTTTGGGTCGAACAGTTTGACTGTCTGATTTGAATGGATAGCTTATTTTGATAAAAAATGCAAAAATATAAAAATTCATTTTTGGGCTGGAGATTTAATGGTTCAACCATCTGAATCAGTGATTCATTGGATAAATCAACAGTTTTTTACCAAAAAGCAATTTTAGGGTGAAACAAAATCAATTTCCAGTTTTTTTTTTTCTGACTGTCCGGTCCGGTCTAGTTTTGAAGACCTGAATACGCCTATAATTAACTGCTTTCTAATTGTCTTGAAATCACACCATCCTTCCCATTTTCTAAAAGCTCGTTTTTCACATGTTGGTAATAGGACATTGTTTTCTTTCAAATGTAGAACATAATAACTCAACTATGACCATTTTGTTATATGTCATTTCATCTTTTGGAGAATGAGAGAGAGAACAGGATCCCGCCAAAAAGATTTGACCATTCAATCTCTTCATATATTGAGTGTGTTTACCGTATTAGCACCCTTCCAACAAAATTAAATTTCACTATTTTAGAAATGCTATATAAATATTTAGGTCGTGTTTGGCACCGCCATTTCTAGGTGACACATTTGAATTTATCAATACAGTTTGTGAAAAATTATCTTGTCACATCATATAGGATAATCACTTTCACTAAAAAAATACATGCATGGGATTGATTGTGGAAACATCAAATTTAACATCTGATAAAGAAGCAACAATGGTATCAAATATTGTATTGATCAACTCAGTTGCCAAGTCTAACTCTAGTGCCGCAAGAGCAACATTGTGTTTTTTACTTTACTAGTACTTAATCACATGTGTTGCACGTGAGAATTTTTTTTTCATATTAATTACTTAAAATTTTAAATATATCATAGTTAAGATAGAAATTGAAAATTAGCAAAAGTAACAATATGATTAAAAATAAATTTAAATATTTATTATTCAATTATGACATCATGGATTTAATTTCTTTGAAAAAGCTAGACCACTAACCTACCATCTCGATAAGAAAATAGCTTTACTTTTGGATTAGCTTTAAATTAAGAAAATTTATAGTCAGAGCTGACTCTACATTTAAAATTAAGGTACAAGTCGGTCTCTAAACCAACAAAATTCTAACAACTAACTCTACATTTCAAATTATAAAAACCATCGCCACGTCATCGGAGGCTTATGTGGTTGTTGCCGACATGGGACTCTTAATTAGACCTATTCATGGGTCAGGTAGCCCAATGGACCAGCCTGGCCCGACCCAATCTAAGTCGGGCTTGGACAAGATTTCAGGTCCACATGCTCAGGCTCAGGCCTAAAATATTGGGCCTGACTTTTTTTTGGGCCAGGCTCAGGCTTTCTCAAAAAAGCCCAGCTTAAGCCCAAGCCTGACTTGATAATGTATTATATAATAAAATTATATTTTATATAATAAAAAACATATATAACACTTTTTTTTTTATTTTTCTTCTCTTTTTTCAAGTAATAATGAGATATTTACACCAACTAGAGAACGATAGAGATTGAGGAAAAAGGAGATATTGACCGAGAGGGAGAGTGAGGGAGAAGAATGAGAAAAAAAATAAAAAATAATGAGAAGAATGAGAAAAATTGAAGGAGAACAATAGAGAGAGAGAGAGATAGAGAGAGAGAGAGAGAGAGAGAGAGAGAGAGAGAGAAAGGTTTTTGATTTGGCTATAGACTGAAGCTAAGAGAGTGGGAAAGATAGAGGGAGCAGGAAATCGAAAGATGACTGTGAGAGTGAGAGAGAAGGGAGGGAGATCGAGAGACAGAGGGAGTGGGAGAGAAACTGAAAACCTATTTTCGGTATAGGTTTTTTGCTGTGTCCAACATGGACTAAGAGTCTCATGTTGGTAACAACCACATAAGCTTCCAATGACATGGCAAGGGTTTTTATAATTTGAAATGTAGAGTTGGTTGTCAAAGTTTTGTTGGTTTCTAGACTAACCTACATCCTAATTTTCAATGTATAACCGATTTTAACTATAATTTTTCTTTTAAATTATATATTTCATTTACATTATATAAAATATTTGTTACTTATTGCACTTAATTTTTGTTTGTCTATGGTATCATTTGACTCAAACCACTAACCTACCATCTAAAAATAAAAATGGTTTGATTTCTAGGTTGACATTAAGTTTTGTATTACACTTCTATCATTGATAAAATTATTTCTTATGTATAAAACTTATTTTTGTTCAATATAATGAATGCACAATATTAGAGATGTACCCAATATTTTATTTTTTATAAATATATAACATTAGATATGTGTCCAAAATTTTCTCTATCTTTATTTTGTTTTATTTTATTTTTGTGATTCTTTGTATTTTTTATTATTAAAAATTTTATTATTTAACTATGGCATCATTTCACTGTAGGTATATTTTGAATTTGGCATTCCATTTTCATCATTAATAAAAATACTTCCTACATTTCATAGTGTTATATATATATATATATATATATATATATTTTTATATTTTTTTATTTGGGTTACATGTAGATGCTAAATTAAATAAACTATTTTTATTTCATTTCTTAGCGCAAAATGTGAAGATGAGCTAATGGTTGAAGGGTGCATTTAGCTCTAGGTAACCTAGATTTAAGTCTCACCACTAACAAAAGTTCATTTTTAATGAAGAGATTAATTAATCCACATGTTTAAGGAGGTTAATGGCTATTACAAAAGTGCATTTTTATTCAAGAGAATAATTAATGACACATGTTTAAGGAGGTTAAAGGCTATTAATGGTAGGGGTGTCCATGAAAAACCATAAAACTGAACCGAATCGAGAAAATAGAACCAGAAAATGTGCTTAAATGAACTGATTGTTTCAGTGTTTTTGAAAAAGCGAAGGACCGGTTTGATTTTTGGTTAACCTACAAAAAAACCGGTGGTTAACCGAACCGACCCGTATATATATTTATATGTATATTTTATATATAATTTAATATATGTCACATATTTTCTATATGAATATATACACATTATATTTATAATAATCTATTATAAATATATTATATATCATTTATTATTTATAATATAATATTATACATATATTTATATAATATATATTATAAATATAAAAAACCAAAAAATCGAAAAACCAAACTGGCCAAAAACCAAAACCAAGAGACTGGTTAACCAGTGGTACCAGTTCGATTTCAGTTTGACTGCCCATGGTTCGGTTAACCGAACCTTGGACACCCCCAATTAATAGTGCATTAATGGACCTAGTTAATGGCGCAGAATTCAAATAGCGTGGTACCGTATCGCTGCGTATCAGCCCATACAGCACGATACAATGCAATATGGACTAATACGAAACCCGCATGCTGCAAAAAAAACACATATGTCCATTCGTACTTTCGTAAATTCGTACTTTCGTAGTGTGGCACATACTGTCCTTTACTCCTTTACTGAAACCGATACAATGTATCGGATATAACACATCTGAACATTGGGTTCCAGAGGAATATAAAACCAATTATTCTCCTTGATCTAAGCATTATTACACATGGACAGACTTGAATTTTTACAAATCTGAACACATATATCTTTTTTCATTTCCAGATGACTTTTGGCAATGCATTTTCGTACCGCAGATTGTTTTCTAAGTTTCCTTGGAAACCATTCATTATTAGAAAGATATTCGGACTTCAAAAATTTCACCCATAGTGCATCACTAAAATTAATAAATCTCCAACCCAGTTTCAACAAGAAAGCTTTGTTAAGCTCCTCTGACTTAACCCAATCCCACCATTCCATTTACTAACACAAGTTGATCCCATAAATACCAATTTATTCATTTTTCACTTTCTTCCCTATTCCACAAAAATGTAAATCCCGGTTTAGGGTAAATTTGCACTCTTTATTTTTGCCTGTGTTTGGCAACATTACATTTATGCATTGACAAATGACAGACCAATGCATATTTACATTGATAATAAAATGTAAAAGTACATCAATAAAAAAGAAGTAAATTTGCATTCAAGTGGGCTTTTGATAAAAAAGACATGCTTTATTGGAATTCGTATTTGCATCCATTATAGCTAAAAGTTTGTTTGATAAGAAGGTAAGTTTTACACTACATATTTGCCTTGTTTCCAAATGCAGCCTTTGCAATTTATTCGGTTCTTTCAAAGAAGATTTAGGGAATTGTATTATAGACATGGACATATAATAAAAGGTGCAATATTCACGTATAAATGATCAGCAGCCATGCGTACACATACACACACAAACACACTAATAACAGAAAGAGGGGTGGTTCTAGTTTCCGGCAGGTTGAGATGACTTCTTGTGACCGTTTACATTTTTGAACTGGAGGTGCACCAGCAACAAACTTGTAATAATGCACTTAATTCTTAACATAGTAAAGGAGTACCTGTATTTTTTACTTTCAATCACTTGGCACTTGGCACAGCATCATTCATCTTCTCATATAAGCGGTAGATCAAAGTTGATTTCGACATCTGGGGCTCCCTTTCCAGCGCTGCAATAACATCCTTAACAGAAATGAAGCGTGCAACCTTCGTCTGGGTCATGACAACATGACTCCTTCCGAATTTTCTCATACGCCCTACCAGAAAACCAACAAAGAAATTAACACTTTGCCATGAAGCATCTATGAGGTTTATCTAGTACATTTCCTATTACAGGTGCATCTAGGTCAGATGGTAATAACTTCCTCTTCCTACTAGACCAATAAGATAACTGTAATAGTCAGAAACTCTCTCATGGGTAAAACAATGTGGTGCAATAAGTTACTGCCGTATCTGTTCTATATCTGACCATCTGAGTAGGCAGATAATGGCCCATTTGAGCATGCGCCTATGATTTGTTTGACAGTGTTTGACATAGAAGTTGTGAGATCTCAGGTTCACTTCATTTTACTAGTTAAAAATAATATTGAATCCCCCTCCCCAATTCAGCCTCCAAAACTGGAAGGTTCATTATATGAAACTTTAAGCGATACGTTTTCTGAAGATGTATCAATCTGATAAAAAAGCATGTCCAACAGAACCTATGTAATTCAATTGACTGTGTTAGACATATCTTAGGTTTAGTCCAGCTTAGCAGTTAAAAATAGTAGCAAAACCCCTCTTGCCCAATTCATCCTCCAAAACTGAAAGATTTGTGACATTAAAGTTAAGCAAAACTTTTTTTGGAGAAGTATAATGTTTTAATAAAGAAGTACAGGAGCATGTATAAGATAACCTATGCACAAGTAACTGAATAACAGGATTATAATATCTTCCTAGATACACAAAATGTACCATGCATGGTTCATGCTCAAACAGAAAAAGATGGAGGCATCTCCCAAATTCCTGGCAGATGGATTTAAGTCATACTAACCAGATGCAGCAGCAGCAGAAGAGGGGCCCTTGTTCTCTGCATCTTGATTGTCCTTAGTGGCTCTTCCAGAGGTTGACAAAGGTCTCTGGCTCAAATCTTTACCTAGCTGAACACAAGATGCCACATCCATTCTTCCTTCCCGCTTCTGCCGAGCTTGCTCTGCCATGAGTTGCCACTTTGATAACATGTCATCTCCTCCAACGGCTGCTCGGGCTGCAACATTTGCTGCTGTTGTCCGCATTTTATCGTCTTCCTCTTTGTTTGCCTGAATATATTAGTGAAAAATGAAAAAACCTCCTTTCCTATGGCAGTTAGCTAGGGAGAGGAAAGAGAGCCTATATTAACCTTATGGGGCACTCATACATTAGACTGATCACATCCCTATAATTAATGTATGAAAATTTACCCACCACTAGACCTGTTCATGGGCCGGGCTGGGCCGGGCTTTTACTCTTCATTAATGGAAATATGTTAGGCCCGAGCCCGAGCCCGGCCCTGATAAAAAGCTCGAAGCCCGACCTAATAAAAAAAATTGGAAAATTTCCCTATTCAATAATCAATATAAATCAGAATTTATTTACATTAAAAAAGAATATAAATTCTGAATTCAATAATCAATATAAATCAGAATTTATTTACATTAAAAAAAGAATATAAATTCTGAATTCAATAATCAATATAAATCAGAACTTATTTACATTAAAAAATAATATAAATTCTGAATTCAATAATCAATATAAATCAGAATTTATTTACATTAAAAAAAGAATATAAATTCTGAATTCAATAATCAATATAAATCAGAATTTATTTACATTAAAAAAGAATATAAATTCAATATAAATTCTGAATTCAATAATCAATATAAATCAGAATTTATTTACATTAAAAAAGAATATAAATTTAATATAAATTATGAATTCAATAATCAATATAAATCAGAATTTATTTACCATAAAAAAGAATATAAAGAAGGGAAAGAGGATGTGGGGAAGAAGGGTTCGGCTGGAAAAAGAAGGGAAAGAGGCAAAGAGGTGAAAAAAAGAGGGGTATTCGATTAGGGTTTTTAGGTTTAATTATAGGTCGGGGTGGGCCGGGCCGGGCTATTTTGGAAAATCTCAAGCCCGGCTCGAATTTATTGCGGGCCGGGCTTTTTGGCCCGAGGTTAAGCCCGCGGGCCCATATACTTGTTCAAGCCCGTCTAGGGGATGGGCCAGGCCGGGCCGAGCCGGCCCGTCAGACCACCTGGCCCATGAACAGGTCTACCCACCACTATTTCTATTCAAATAAGTCAAAGCTCTGGTTTATAAGTTCAATGTCCTATAAATAGCTACACATTCAACAGGCACATATCAATTAGTTAGTGAACCATGAAAACCAATGCTCATTACATTATCCTTTCAATAATTAAGACATACAAACATTTCTACTAATGAATACCTTTTGCGCTTTTAAACGGCCTTCATCCTTGTCCTTGTCACCATCAACTCCAGTGTTCCCCTCTGCCTGCATTGGTACTCATTTGAAACCATGGATTAAGTGTGCCTTCTCTTGTGAATTGATTTGCCAACTTTTGCAACAAGTTCATCAATCACGAGAAAAAAGAAATAAATAACACAAAATATCTTATAGGCTTAAAATAGGATGATAAATCATGATATATGTGAGCAAGTCATGGCATAAAAACAGTGTATATAAGCTATGATACCTGAATACTTGAACAAGGGTTATCATGTCAAATACTTCAATTTTTAGTGTAAATTTTGTATCTGATACCATATCCAGTTGTATTTGGGTAATATAATATATAAGTAATAGATAAGAAAACAATTAAAGATTAAAGAAATTGACAAGGTGTGAACAACATGAAGCAAAACTAGAAATATCAACTTTTTGGTATTTGGCGATGGAAGAAATGCCTAATTGTAGTTTTCAGGTTGTTATCAAATAAAATAAAATATCAACTGCAAAGAGGTCACTGCCCAGTATTGTCCCAGCTATCCAGGATCTTGAGAAGGGTTGGATTGGACATGGAGATAATCAACGGATGTTTTAGCAGAAGGTGGATGCTCTCAAGACTCGAACCCACATTTCCATACTTTCATCCCAGGATTTTTTTCTATTTCACCAAATAATGGCCCTTACTTGCTAAAGAAAAAAAAGAACACATGCAAAAAAGCAATACATTTTTCTAACTTCGCCTATGGAATTCCTGCGTATGACCTACTGTTTGTCAATGTTGTGGGATGATATAGCTACTCTTGAGCAGCCACTGAATCAGGGGCTTTGAACTGTCTAAGTGCTTAATCCAACAGTCTATGTCAATTTTATATCCCATTATGTATTCAACTTTTTCTCAAGTGATATTTTTATGATGGAATTTTATCAAGTAATATTATCTGTCATGTCAATGGTTTTAGTCTTTCGATATAAAATCTTATACCCCATCATGTACATGAATTTGTGCTTTAACACAATTCTACCAAGGCATGACTATATGAATACTTTTTCTATCTGATTGTGCCTGCAAAAATCGCAGCCTAGATGATTATCTTGATAAACTTGAATTCTTATAATATTATATAATGCACTGGCTAGGAAACTGCATCATGTTTTTCTTTCTTTTTAAGGCTAATTTTGTATCCATATCATACTTTCTTTTGAATGAAATACTTTACCTTTTTAGTTTTTCCAGACAAATGAATTGTATTCATATCAATCTATAAGAGATAAACCACTAGTATAAGAAATGTTTAAAATGATTTTTCTCTGTCCACTTTAATAGATGCTTGCATCCTTGAAGTCCAGATGTCCACTGAGACCTTATCCCCCAACTTTCTCTTATCCCTATGGATGTTGTGAAAAACCTTGAGTTCCATTCCTTCCATACTGATCAATCTTCCTTGGCATGACCAATGATATACCAAGTGAGGAATTTCATGTTTCTCCATATATGATATTCTCGGAGGATGGCCAATGGTGGTAGCTACATTAGTTAGAAGGTACGCTTATGCTATATCATGTAATCCTCCACTTTTACCAAAAAAAAAAAAAATCTCCACAGAACAGGATAAAATTGAATTTTGATGGTTGTATCATTGAGGATCTTGAGAATTCAGGTATAGATGATGTCTTTTGGGCATGGGGAGACATTATATTGCATTCTCAGGGATCATAAGATTTGAAAACTCAGTATGAGTGGAATTACAATTTGTACTAGAAAGATTGAGACTAGCAACATTATCAAGTCAGAGTTACTTGCTTAAGGGAACTGTCAACAGTAATTGTAAGAGCCACAGGGGATTTTTTTTTTTTTGTCTTTGTACACTTTTTATTTTATTTGTTGGGATTCCCTAATATAAATAGTAGAGCTGGTGCCGCCGGTCTACCTTTTTTGACTCCCAACCCTCTGTTTCATTCTTTCTCTCTTCTCTCCTTCCTCTCCTCTTCAATTTTGTTGTTAGACTTGGTTTTTATTTGTGCTGTTAAAGTGCTGTCAGCATGTTCTTTTCTTTGTTTTAAGTTCTTATTATTAGGGTGTGCCACCAGGGGCATATTTGTAATCTCTTTTTTCTTTTATTTTACATCATGTTAATATAAATAGAAAGCTGGGCGCCGCCAGCCCAACATTTTGACTCAAATACTATTCTTCATCCCCTCTTCTCTTCTTTTCTCTCTTCTCTCCTCCCCACTCTCTCCTCTCTCTTCTAGAAAGAAAACATAGCATCAGAGCGTAACTCTGGGCGACAGGAGGCTCTTTTCTCCTCTGAATTACATTCATTCCACCTAGTTCCTCTGATTCTTGGACAGTGAAGACAAGAAACCCTAATCGGACTGATCAGAACCAACTGTTGCTGTTTTTTCTGGGTTCTTCCTTGGTCGTAGCACCAACGTAACCTAGTAGGAGGAGACCGATGCTGTGAAGGCTCTCTTTCCTTTGGCTGGTGCTATGAAGACTTGGTCTTGGACCTGCACCTTCGTACAGGTGCTGTACAGGGGTGTGTGATACCCTTTTGTCACAGGTATGTGCTGCAATTGGTTGGTGCGTGTTGTGCAGACCAATGGTGACTGAACTTTAATATTTGGACTGTCCCAGGATGGTTTAATTGCTGCTAGAGGATTTCAGCAGTGTGGTTTGTTATTTCTGGACTGGTTTTTTGAACTGTTTAAGTGCTGCCAGTAGGTTTCAGTAGTGGGTTCTTTATTTCAGAAGCAGATCTTTTGGTGTTTAGTGCCCTAATTGTGACTGGGAAAGGTAGTAGTCGTGTGGGGACTGGTCTTGTGCACCAATGGTTTGAGTGTGGTCTTGTAACCTTTGTTTCTATCAGTGGCAAATGATGATTCTGGCTCATCTAGGGTTACATCAACCTATAGGTACAGCTGGTATGGGAGCTGAAAATATAATGTTTCCTATGCCAATTACCCCATTTAAATAGCCTGAACTAACTGGAGTGGGCTGAAGGTGTAAACCTTTACGTAACAAGGGGAAAAGCTGGGTACATAAATGGAAGAGTAAAAGAACCCAAGGATGGAACAACTGAACATGATAGGTGGGACCAAGAGAACAGTATGGTGATGTCCTGACTTCTACTTTATGTGGGCAAACACAGCTAGTGAGATATGGGAACATACCAAAACCACCTATTCTGAGCAAAGGCACTATGCCAAGATTTACCAGTTACAAGTCGAACCCTCAACCTGTAAATAGGGGAACCGGAGTTTGTCAGCCTATTATTCAGCCCTTACTTCAAAACGGAAGGAGTTAGACCACTATCAAGCTTTAAAATGGAAACATGATGATGATGCTAAAGCCTATAAGAGGTTGGTTTCTCATCAGCGGGTTTTTGCTTTTTTGTTGGGACTAAACCCCGTATATGAACCTCTTAGAGTTTAGATTTTAGGGAGTGTAAAACAAGAGTAAACAGAGGAAGAAGAAGAATTTGTTGTATTATTCATCAATCTCGTATGTATATATACAAGTTACAAATTCTATGTTAGGAAAGAATATGTTAAGAAAGAAGACTAATCAAATTCCTACAAATCAGTCCTACAATCAAGGTAAATCATATCTCCCTAGTATTTACTTTCTATTTTAATTATACAGTCTGTAACATCATATTTCCCTAGCATTTACTTCCTATTTTAATTATACAGTCTGTAACATCATATCTCCCTAGTATTTACTTCCTATTTTAATTATACAGTCTGTAACATCATATTTCCCTAGTATTTACTTCCTATTTTAATTATACAGTCTGTAACATCATATCTCCCTAGTATTTACTTCCTATTTTAATTATACAGTTTGTAACACTCCCCCCTCAAGCTGGAGCATAGATATTAATCATGCCCATCTTGTTACAAAGATAATCAACCCTAACCCCATTAAGAGCCTTCGTGAAGATATCTCCCAGTTGTTCTCCTGTTTTCACATAACCTGTGGAAATCAAACCTTGCTGAATCTTTTCACGAATGAAATGGCAATCAATCTCAATATGCTTAGTTCGTTCATGAAAAACAGGATTAGATGCAATGTGAAGAGCAGCTTGGTTATCACACCACAACTTGGTTGGTACTGAAGTTTTAAGACCTACTTCAGTTAGAAGCTGATATATCCACATTATTTCACACACAGACTTGGCCATAGCTCTATATTCCGATTTTGCACTCGAACGTGAGACAACATTCTGCTTCTTGCTTTTCCATGAAACTAGATTCCCTCCAACAAATACACAATAGCCTGAAGTAGACCTTCGATCTTCCTTGGATCCTACCCAGTCAACATCTGGAAAACATTCAATTCTAGTATGACCATGATTGTCATACAAAATTCCTCGCCCAGGTGCTCCTTTTAAGTAGCACAAAATTTGTTCTACAGTTGTCCAGTGATTAACTGTTGGAGAGGACATGACTGACTCACCACACTAACTGAATACACAATATCTAAACGAGTTCCAGTAAGATAATTAAACTTTCCAACCAATCTTCTATGTCTCTCAGGATCTTCAAATAATTCACCATCTTTTGTGAGCTACAAGTTAGGAACCATTGGAGTGCTACATGGCTTAGCTCCCAACTTTCCCGTCTCAGACAACAAGTCAAGTACATATCTCCTTTGAGATAAGAATATTCCCTTTTTGCTTCTTGTTACCTCAACACCCAAGAAGTATTTCAACATTCCCAAATCTTTGGTATGAAACTGAGTGTGGAGAAAGGATTTAAGGGATGAAATCCCTGTAGTATCACTCCCTGTAATGACAATATCATCCACGTACACAACTAACAAAATGATGCCGGCAGTAGAGTGCTTGAAGAAAACAGAATGATCAGACTTACTTTTCTTCATACCAAAATTCTCGACTGCCTGACTAAACTTTCCAAACCAGGCGCGAGGACTCTGCTTCAACCCATATAGAGACTTACGAAGATAGCAAGCTTTCCAATACTCCCCCTGAGCAACAAAGCCAGGCGGTTGCTCCATATAAACTTCCTCTTGAAGATCCCCATGAAGAAAAGCATTCTTGATGTCTAACTGATGAAGGGGCCAATTATAAGTAGCTGCCATAGAAATAAACAACCTGACAGAAGTAAGTTTAGCAACAGGAGAAAATGTATCAAAATAATCCACTCCATAAGTCTGAGCATATCCTTTAGCAACAAGACGGGCTTTCAATCGGGCAATGGACCCATCAGGATTGGCTTTAACTGTAAACACCCATTTACACCCAATAGCCTTCTTATTTGCAGGTAAATTTACCAAGGTCCAAGTACCATTGTCCTCTAAAGCATTCATCTCCTCAATCATAACATTATGCCATCCAGGGTGAGAAAGGGCTTCTTTAACAGTCTTAGGAACGGAGATAGAATCAAGAGATGCAATAAAAGAAAAAGAAGAGGACGACAAATGATTATAAGACACAAATGAAGATACTGGATAAGTACACTTACGCTTACTTTTACGAAGAGCAATAGGAAGATCATCATTAAAGACTGGTTCTGATGAAGAAGGAACATGATCAGTTGAGACTAGATCTGCCGACGAAGGAGCTGGTGCAGGACATGGATCTGGAGGGGTTGGTCGCCGAGAATAAACCTGTACTGTAGGTGGCTTAGGCCTCGTAGGAACAGATTCAATAGGATGTGAAACAGATGAAGTGACAGTATAGATTAACAAAACATCATCCTCCCCCTGACTTAAATGAGGAGTAGATGGAAAGAAAGGTGTATCTTCTAGGAAATTAACATCACCTGACACAAGATATCTGTGAAGAGTAGGACAATAACATCTATACCCTTTTTGAACACGAGAATACCAAAGAAAAACACACTTCAAAGATTTTGGATCTAGTTTGGTAACCTGAGGACGAACATCCTGAAATACCCTAGGCTCAATAGGAAACAGTGTTTTATTTGGAAACAGAACATGATAAGGAATCTTACCCTGAAGGACAGATGAAGACATACGGTTAATAAAAAAACATGTTGTGGAAACTACATCAGCCCAGAAAGGTTTAGGAACCTTCATTTGAAATAACAAAGCTCTTGCAGTTTCAAGAAGGTATCTATTTTTTCGTTCGACAACCCCATTTTGAGATGGTGTATCTACACAAGAAGTTTGATGAAGAATGCCATGCTGAAGCATGTAAGTTTGAAAGGAATCTGACAACTCCTTAGCATTATCACTTCTCAATATTTGTACAGAAACATTAAATTAAGTTTTAACTTCAGCAAAGAAAGCAAAAAAATGATAAAACACCTTAGAACGATTTTTCATTAAATATAACCATGTCATACGAGAGTGATCATCAACAAAAGTAACAAAATACTTAAACCCAGTTTTGGACTCAACTGAACACGGACCCCAAACATCTAAATAGACTAATTCAAAAGAAGCACTAGCTCGTTTATTGACTCTAGGACTCGAACTATGATGATGGTGTTTAGCAAATTGACAAGACTCACAATTTAATGACAACAAACTCTGAAATTGAGGACAAATTTGCTTTAACACATGGAGAGAGGGGTGGCCCAACCGACAATGTGCTTCAAAAGGGGTTACAACTCCAGAACAGGCTATGGATCTTGGAACTTGTGTATCAAAGATGTAGAGACCTCTAGACTCATGTCCCTTACCAATAATCTTCTCTGTCGTAAGATCCTGAAATAAACAATAATCAGGAAAAAATGAGACACAACAATTAAGGATACGAGTGAGTTTGCTAACAGAAATTAAATTAAATGATAACTGAGGTAAACTAAGAACAAATGACAAAGGAAGTGATGGTGTGGGACTAATTGTGCCAGACCCAATAACACAAGATGTTGACCCATCTGCTAAAGTAACAGGGGAGGTAGATTTATGTGATTGAAAGATAGAAAACATACTTGAATTACCTGTCATATGATTTGTAGCTCCAGAATCAATGACCCATTTTGAAGAGAGGAAACAAGACATGTATTGGGTTTACCTAACTTGACGATGGCAGTAACAGGAGTAGATTGAGGTTTGAATGATTCTTGGTACTGAGCAAATTTGGCATATTCATCTGCAGATATCATAACAGACTTCTCAGAAGTATCCGTGGTGGATGCAATATGGGCTGATTGAGTTTTCTTATTCTGCAACTTCCTGCAATCCCGCTTCATATGTCCTGGCTTATGACAATAATGACACATTATCTCTCCCGACTCCTGTCCACGAGTATTAGTATTCCTGTCATAGTTACTTGACCTGTCATAATTGTTGGATCCTCTACCACTACCACTCCTGTATTGTTGTCTCCCTGATTCAGATGTATTATTGCGGCTGACAAGGGCACTACTAGGCTGAACAGGTGAACTTTCTGTACGAAAGACCCTACTGAAAGCATCTTGTAGAGAAGAGATCTCTGAACTGGAAAGAATCTGAGATTTAGCAGCCTCAAATTCAGAAGGTAGGCCAGCTAAAAAACTCATAACAGCCATCTTTTTTCGCTGAGCTTGTTGAACAGTCACATCAGTACTAAACAGAAGCAACATATTAAGTTCTTCATATGTTTTCTTGAAATCCATGAAATAGCTTGTAAGAGATCTATCGCCTTTGTCCGCCCTGTAAAAGGCTTTGCACACATCATAAATGCGGGAAATATTCCTCTTTCCGAAGTACAAGAACTCTAGATAGTTCATTAATTCCTTAACAAATCCACAGTGAGTAACTAAACCAACCACCTCACTCTCAATGGAGTTACGTATCTGCAAGAACAAACGAGCATCCTCCCTCAACCAAGACTTTCTCGAGTCATCATTAGGAGGGTCATCAGTCAAATGGTTATCCATAGCAATACTCAGCAAATATAGTTGAACATTTTTACTCCAATCCAGATAATTAGAGCCATAAAGCTTATGCTCAGTTGTTTTTGACATCACTAGAACAACATCCGACATAACTACTGATTTCTTGTTTGCCATAATCTCAAAATTCAAATAAACAGAATATTTTGAACACCGAAAATCAACGGAGCACACCTGTTGAAAACATCGGAATGGATATGCACGTAACAAAGCACAAATATGTGCTATACAGGACGAGGCGAACCAAAAGACAACGACTGAAATTTTTTTTGGTGACAGACGCGCCTCCACGTGCCGGCGCTTGTGACTAGCAGAATCTTCAGGCGGTGCGTGAGACACGCGCAGGGCTGCTGACTGCCGGACTTTGTAGAGACTAGATGCTCTAACTGCTCCAAGGAGGTGACCCGAAACACCCAAAAATTTTCCTCTACCTACTGTTTAAAAAAAAAAAACGAAAGGGCAAGCAGAGACTAGATGCTCTAATACCATGTAAAACAAGAGTAAATAGAGGAAGAAGAATTTGTTGTATTATTCATCAATCCCGTATGTATATACAAGTTACAAATTCTATGTTAGGAAAGAATATGTTAGGAAAGAAGACTAATCAAATACGTACAATTCAGTCCTACAATCAAGGTAAATTATATCTCCCTAGTATTTACTTCCTATTTTAATTATACAGTCTGTAACATCATAACTCCCTAGTATTTACTTCCTATTTTAATTATACAGTTTGTAACAGGGAGTAAAGAGTTGCCTTTAGTTCAAGAGGTGTATGCCTTGGTTCAATCTAAGAAAAGTAGACAGAGTGTGATGGTTACAACTGAGGGGGAGCAACAGGTGGCATTAGCTGCAATGGGTGTAACCAATGTTTTCAAAATCATGCAATTCACGATTTGAATCGTACAATTCAAATCGAATTAGGGCTAAAATGATACAAATTATATGTGTAAATCATTTTTTGAATTAATCGTATGATTTGTAATTAAATCGGTAGTTTAAATCGTAAATCGCAATTCCTAGATGATTCAAACGATTAGAATTTGAAAGCTTCATTTGAGATTAAATGACCATTTAATCCTCTTCCTTTTTAAAGTTTCACTTTTATAAAGAGGAGCAAAGTCGTCCTTCTATTTATAAAACATAGAATGCCCACTTTGGTCGATCAAAGAAGACTTACCATTCAAGGAAAAGACTTGGACGGGAGACCGGGAGAGAAGAAACCCTCCATTGTTTCAGTGAAGCTCCAAACTCCCTTCTCTACTGGTATGCGTTGAAAGGTAAGATTTTATTTTATTGTTTCGATTTCTAGAATTTTTCTATTATCTGTGTTGTCTTCTTGGATTTCTGTTGTTTTATTGTTCAATTTCTACTGTCCTTTTTTCTTCTTCCTCCTTTTCCACCTTCTGATTTCTTGCTTCTCCTTTATTTCAATTGGTTTTTTGGAATGAAAACAGGGGCTCCGCCCTATTTGTTTCAATCGATTTTTGGCATGAAAATAGGGGCTCATCCCCAAGTCTTTCATTCATTTTTTTCATGAAAGCTATGGGTACCTAGTTTCGTCCTTTCATTTTGAACAAAAATAGGGGCTCCGCCCTATTACATTTCCCCTTGCTTCATAATGTTTTGTCTTGATTTTTTTTGCATAAAAACAAGGGCTCCACCCTTTTCCTTCTCACCCTTTTTCCATGCAAAAATAGGGGCTTTTCCCCAATATTTTTACTTGTTTTCTTGCATGAAAATAGGGCTTTATCCCTAATATATTCCCCTCACCCTTTTTCTAATCACAAAACAAGGGTTCATCCCCATTTTTCATTCTTTTTTGCACAAAATAAAACTGTATTATGCAAAAATAGATATGTATTTGCACTTTGTAGTGTCTCACTATATAGTTATAAGATGTTTATGGGTTAGAAAGCTTGTGCAAAGTCATTTTTTCTATTTTTTGAGAGATTTAGGTATATTTTATAGTTTTTAATAGCTTTTGAAAAAATAATAAAAAAATCTTATGATTTACAATACAATTCGATCAAGCCCCTTTACGATTTGCGATATGCTTACGATTTTCAGAACATTGGTGGTGACATAGGGGTTGGTGGCAAAGGGGTATAAAGCGAGGTTGGTGGCAAAGGGATTCACATAGGTGTATGGAGTGGATTATGCCAAAACGTTTGCCCCGGTTTCCAATATGGACTCCATTGGAGTCTTCTTTTCTTTGGTAACTAATTTTGACTAGGGCCTTCACTAGTTAGATATCAAGAATGGTTTTTTGAATGGTAATCTAGAAGAAGAGGTAAATATGGTTCAACTCCTGGTTTCTGTGTCAAACGCAATGAGCGAAAAGTGTGCAAACTAAAGAAATCATTGTATGACCTAAAACTATCATTGAGGGGAAAGATCTGAGTTTCATGAGGTATTTTCTTAGAACTGAAGTCGCTCGTTCAAAAAAAGGAGATCTTCATTTCTCAAAGGAAATACATCCTAAATCTTTTATAGGACATAGGTAAACTGGGAGTAAAGCTAGTTGATTCTCCCATTGGTCCTAATCACAAGTTGGGTGATTGTCATGATGAGACAGTAAAGGATGTGAAACAGTTCTAGAGACTTGTGAGAAGGCTTCTGTATTTGTATATGACTAGGCCTAACATAGCATATGCCATGGGTGTCCTTAGTCAGTTCATGCATGCCCTTAAGGCTACCCACATGAAAGCTGCTGAGAGGATTCTCAGGTATCTCAAGAAGTATCCAAGGGGCTAGCTTATAGAATGGAGGCTAATTTTTTTTTTGGGTCCCTTTGTTTGCAAACTCTCTACTTTATTCAAAAGTAACAGTGGGAATTCCTTGCACATGGACCTGTTATGTTATCAATAGATATAAACTCACTGCTTACCAAGGATTGAAGTATCGGCATCGAGAATCGTATCAGACAACTTGGATATGGATATGGATACAGATACGCTTTGAAAACGCATGGATACGGACGAAAAATATGAAAAACTTGGATACAGTAGGGAAACACATGCAAATTTCATAAATACATTAATAACACTAAATTTATGGCCAAATAGCCATAAATAATGTATAAATATATAAGAAATATATATTTAATGGTGTACATAAAAATATATTATAATTAATAACAGAATGCACAGATATCATACAATGCATTAATTAAGAGTCCAAGATGGACTTATTATATTTATCCTAATTATTATATCAATTATTTTCAACTTTATTATTTTTACATTTTAACATTAACAAAAAAAGTTAACCAAATATTAAAATTTGAAATATAAATTAAATTATCAATTAATCATTTATAAAAATATATAATTTTATATTAAAATATATATATAATTGGTTAAAATTTCTAAGATATTTATCATATGCAAATTCATAATTTTTAATTATTAAAATAAATATTTCATTATTAAAATTTTTATTTGTATAATTTTTTTTTTAAAATAAAAAATCAACTTTTCATATAAATGTAAATTAGTGGAATTGATAAATTCAATTTAATATTATATTCTTGAATATTTTGCAAACAGATTTTTATTTTTTGTAAATAATAAATATGTTGTCATTTAATGTAAATTAAAATATTCATTAATAATTATAAAAATAAATAAAAATTTGTAAGATACATATCATGTGCAAATTTATAAATTTTAAGTAGTAAGGTAATTATTCTACTATTAATATTTTATTTGTATAAATTTCTTGAGATTAAAATCATCTTTTTATGTAAATATATTTTTTTGGGTACTCCTTTTGATGTAAATATAGAATTGATAGATTATTTATTCCATTTGTTTATAAAATACTAATTTTAGATATTATTTATTTTAATTTTTAATTGGGGTTCTTAAACATAAATATTGATTATTTATTTGAATAGACATTAATAAAAAATTGTTCTTTCGTTAAATATCACAACGCATGGTATGGCGAAGTGGTTTGATAGAGTGTTTAAGGCTTCAGGCACCACACACGCGGTGCTTCGGGTTCAAATCACTCTATTAGCAGCGTTTGCATTTTTAATCAAAGACGTGTATCGGTCGGTATCGGTGCATATTGGCCGATACAATGCGATACGAGCCAATACACACTCGTATCAGTCTGATGCTCACGCTTTACAAGATATGTTTCCATTCGTAACATATCCTGTATTGTCCTAATCCGATACCGATATGATACGCCCCGTATTAGACATATCGTATCGATATTTAAATCCTTGCTGCTTACTGGAAAAAGAAAATATTAGAGAAAATATGTGTACCTCCATAAAAAAGAATATAGAAAAGAAAAGAACTAATTCAGGGGCGTTTTGATAACAACTTAAGTGACTGAACTGAACTGGATGGCTTATTTCTTTGCCTTTTCATTGTTTAGTATTTTATTCCCTAATCAATAAGTCATTCAATTTATCCACTTGAGCCATTATCAAACTGCTGTTTAGTGTTTTAAAAAGTATAAGAGGCTTATGCATTGAAGCTCAACCTTGATGTTCATGCCTAAAAGTACAAGGCACATACCTCACACCTGAAGCTGCCTACGCATATATATATATATATATATAGGTAACTATACAATTTTTTTGAAAAAGGTAACTATAATGTATTAAAGAAAACAGAAGGGAAGTACATGAGGGGATGTACACATGAAAGGCTATACAAAAAATATGCCCTTTGACAAAAAATTATGAACACAAAAATCTTTCATTGTACACTACATCCCTATTAGCCCTCGTTTTAGACAACCCATCTGTAGTAGTATTAAGATCTTTGGGAATCCAGTGAAGGTAAGAGGAAACAAGGGATATCAGATCTCTGGCTTTAGCAAACCAGAAAATGTCATGACTTTCAAATCTTTTTAATAGTTATCAAATGATTTAAATCTTCTTTATTTATGTAACAACTAAAGCTTCTTAATGATTATTAAATGATTTGTAAAAAGTTAAGAATGTGATTGGTGGCTACAAACATGTATGGGGATTTGGGGTCAAAAGCAGAGCATGATGAAGATTAGAAGCCTTTCAAGAGAGATCGGTGTACTGGTTAGATGGGTTAGCAGACAAGCAAATGGTTTGGTTGATTCTTTATCCAAACAAGGGACAAACAGGGGAGATTTGATCTGGGCTGCATCATAATAGCAATTTCTTTGGGGGTCGGAATCCCTATTCTTAGGGACTAGACCTGTGTATCTTGTGTAATATTTTCCAAATTTAAAGTCACCATTTCCTATCAAAAAAAAAAAAAAAGAGAATGCCATGACTTTCTCTAAAGCACCTAATATTCTCAACTCCTTTGTTTATGTAATCCTTCTTTTTTTTTCAATAACTGTTATAGAGTTTATTGATTATAAGAAATAATGGTGTACAAAATACCAAGAAAAAATTTAATTATGTAAAAAAGAATGTATTCCTAGCACTCCTTAAAAGGTTAGGTCAGCCCTTGCTGCCTATCCCTTGGAATGCCATCCTTCTACAGATTTTTCTCTTTGTGCCTCTTTTTATCTAAACTCATTGGCTAGGCTTTTTGTTGATCGTTGAACCCAAAAGGAATCTGTTTGTGATTATCTATTCATTTATATGCTTTTGCAAAAAAGAAACTCCTCTTATGCATATTTATGTACTTTGTTCATATTAAATCAAGGCTCCAAATATTGATACAGTCCGATATGCTGGATGAGGTGCATCGGACTTTTGAATAGAGCACTTATATTTTTTTTCTTACTTTTTTTTTTGTCAAACTGTTAGGCTATGTTTGGTTTGAAGGAAAAGGTAGGGAAAGGAAAGGAAAGACAGGGAAACCAATACAAGGTTTGTAAAGGTTCCCCTACCTTTCCCTACATTTTCCTTCAAACCAAACATAGCCTTAAAGTTAGCTGATAGGGGCATACTTGTCTTTTTCTAGTTCTTTATCTTATCGAATGAGTTTTACTTAACTGGGGGCATAGTTGTAATTTCAACAGTCATAGAATAGGAATATACCAAGGGTCGACAGTCAAGGAAGCCTGGTTCCACTTCTCCTTGGTTCTCCCTTTTTCTTCTTCTCCTTTTCTTCTATCTCTTCTCTACTGCTCTTCACTTCTCCTATCTTTTTCTTTCAATTTTATCACTTTTTCTTAAGCCAGCACATGGTATCAGAGCACTAAAGCTGACTGTCACTATTCATGTCTTTCTCCTTCGTGCCCTAGGAATAGAGAACATTTTCTATTCTTTGTAAACAGATAAAAGGACACAAAAGGACTGGTTGCCCCTTTGAAAAAGAGGTTTTAATGCCTCAGATTGCAGTTTCTTGTTAGTTGGTGGTGCTTTTCTAAGATCCCTCTACTTGACAGTTCGAAGAGGGCAGCTCTATGATGTCTCGGATTGTATTGTGATTGATTTTCGATGTGTAGTGAGTATGTGGTGTCTTGTGGTTTGGTGATATCTTGGTGGTGTGTGATGCTATCCTAGTATTTCAAGTAGAAGTGTGGTGTTTTTCCCAAGTGAAAAATGAGTGCTACAGTAGGTGTACAACAATTGTTTAATATTTCACCTAAGTGATAAATCAATAATTTCTCCCTTTCACTTATGGCTACAACAAGTGGTAACACTAAACCTATTGTAGTTGTGCAATCAGACCTCATGACTTCCTGGTTAACCACAATAAAACTCAATGGTACTAATTATATACCATGGGCCAAATTGGTAGAGGTGTCTCTCATTGCAAGAAGCAAGTTTAAGTATATCAAGGAGGACCCCTTGAAAACTGGATTGGAAGGGTGCAATGAATAGGTACAAGAGAATGCTCAAATTATGACTTCTCTTTGGGATAGTATGGAGAACTACATTAGTGTGAATCTCATGTTTCTAGACACAACAAAGGAAATCTGAGACCATGCCAAGCAGTTGTATTCAGGACAACATAATTTCACAAGAATATATTAGTTATACCAACATAAATTTTCACTACAACAAGGGGGTAAAAGTGTTAAAGAATACTATGCTTCCTTTAAGAGCTTAAGGGATGAAGTTAATGTTTACCAGCCCCTATCCACTGATTCAGTCGGGCCCAAATCTTACGGAGTAATGACCTTCTATCATTGGTTGAGGTGTTCTCCCATATAAGGAGAGCTTCAACTCCACATAGTGATCATGTTCTATCTTTAGAGAGATCAGCCTGGGTAGCTTCTAGAGTAGGTTTTATAGGGCAGAGGTGGAGGTGGTGTGAGAGGCTTTGGGCATTGACCTAGAGGTGGCCATGGTGGTGGAAGAGAGGTAGAAGGTGCAAGAGATGGTGGTAGTTGTTGCAATGGTGGTGGTCGTAGTTCAGTTTGTGAGTGTTCACTGTTCACATTGTGGCTGAGAAGGTCATAGTCAACTTTTGTTATGATCTCTGTGGTCCTCCATCTTCTTGGTCCAACCATGCATTGGAAGATGATATTGGGAGCCATGGTATGACTGAGGGTATTCCTGCACCAAGTGCTGGTAAGGATAAAGACACAATCTCTATTTTACATTAAGAGTACGATAGGATTCGACCACTGCTACACTTACGAAGTCAGGTACTACTTGCCTTGTTTCTAATTCTACACCTTCACCCTGGGTAATTGATTCTAGAACCTCGAACCATATGACTAGATCCTCAGACATGTTTGTATCTCTATCTCCTCCTTCTACATCCCAGACTGTCATGTCAGATGATGGCTCCTCTTCATCCCCGATACTAGTAATGCGTCTCTTGGTTATGACCTTAGTCTACACTATTTTTTATGAACCCAAGTTTCCCTTTCGTTTATTGTCTGTAAGGTTACTCAATCTCTTCATTGTTCAGTAACCTTTTATTCTTCTTACTATGTCTTTTAGGATCTCAAGATGGGGAAGACAATTGGTAGCGGTCATGAAGTTGTACGATTGTACCACCTGGATGATCATGGTCCACATAAAGCTCTTCATTCATCTCTTACTCCACATCAGCAGCATTGTCATCTTGGTCATCCTTCCTTACATGTTTTGAAGAGGTTTGTTCCTACATTAGAGTATGTAACTCAGATGAAGTGTGAGTCGTGTAAATTGGGCATACATCATAGAGTATCTTTCGTTCCTAGAGAAGAAGTTGTAAATCACACCTGCAATAATATGAATTAACAAAAAAAAAAAAGAAACAAGAGAAAAGAAGGAGATTAAAGAGAGAGAAGTGATGGAGGAAGAAGATGGAAGAAGAAGAGAGAGTTGTTTTAAAACCTCTCTTCTGCACCCAATGATCTCTTTTATTCTTTTGTTGTAAAAAATAAGGACAATTACACGAGCTCCCTTAGTAGGGCATCCATCACTAAAGACAACAATAAAAAACAATAAAAAATAAGAAAACAGGCCCATAATTAAGGCCCACTACCTACTAACACAAGTCACAAACATAAGTTAAAGAAAAACAAAGAAACTAAGGCCCATTAGGCCCATTACCTCTATAGAAGTTAAGAGAATCATGAATCCTTTTGCTTTATTTCACTCAAATGTTTGGGGTCCGAGTCGTGTGTCTTCCTATAGTGGATTCAAATATTTTATAACCTTTATTAACGATTACTCAAGAATGACATGGATTTCCCAGTGTTTTAAAAGGCGTGGGAGGCGTACGCTTGAACGCCCTGAGGCGTATGCCAGAGGCACTGACACCTCTGAGGCATACGCCTCATGCACATCTGATATGAAAATATAGAAAAAAAAAAAAAAAAGGAAAGGAAAAGAAAAGAAAGGGAAAGAAAAGGAAAGGAAAGAGAAGAAAAAAAAAAGAGAAAAGGAAAGAAAAGAAAAGTAAGGGAAGGGAAGAAAAGATAAGGGGAAAGAAAATGGTTTGCCCCCTGTCCCTTCGGCTAGGGGGCTTCGCCCCCCCGACCCCTGCACTCCCTTTTCGATGCAGCCCAATTTGTTTTTTTGAGTTGGGGGGGGGGAACCCCCCCCCTTTGAACTACTATTATGCATTTTTGTTCTTCTTAATATAAAAGTTTTTTTATTAAAAATAAAGAAAAAAATGAGATCCCCCTTCCTTTTCATCCTCCTCATAACCCCCCTCCTCTTAAGGAGGCTTACGCCTCCTTGTGTTTGGGAGGCTTACGCCTCTTGCGTTATGAATTACGCGTCACGCCTCCACATTTTAAAACACTAGGATTTACTTAGTGAAGGCTCATTCCAAATTATTTTCTATATTCCTATCTTTTCATGCTGAGATAAGGAATCGATTTAGTGTATGCATTCAAGTGTTTCGTCCTAACAATGCTAAAAAATATTTTCATCATAGTTTCTAGTCTTACTTTGGTTCCCATGGTATTATCCATCAATTTTCTTGTTTGCACACCCCTCAACAAAATGGGGTGGCAAAACAAAAGAACCGTTGTGTGATTGAAACTACTCGTAACTTATTGCTTCAAATGATGAGTCGCCTTTTTCTATCTTATTTCCTTTTGTTTCCCCTTTTTCCCTTCCTCCTCACATGTTTGGTTGTGTGTTTTTTTTTCACAAATTAGGTAAGGGCCATTATGAACTTGACTCCCTAGCTATTAGATGTGATTTCCTTAGTTACACTCATACTCAAAAAGGATACAAATGCTATGATCCAATCCTTTGGAAAAGCTCTATTGTTCCTGTTGTTACCTTCTTTAAGAGTCTATCTTTCTTTTCTGGGAATGGACCATCCCCTTTTGTTCCTCTTTCTTCTGCCTCTTGTGATGTATTCATTCCTATTCCCATTGATGAGGAACCTCTCAGACCATCAATTCATAGAGTGTACTCTAGACATGATCAACAACTAGAATCATCATCAACAATTACTCCTATTCCAGATTTTGACCCACCACCTATGCCTTCACCATTGACAGGTCTACTATAGTTTGATCTTGATCTTCCATTGCTCTCTGTAAGGGTAAGTGTGCATGCACAAATCATCTCATTTCACGATATGTTTCACTTGCTCATTTGTCTCCTTCAAACGTTTCTCTCTTTTGTCCTTTGTTTCTTTGCCCCGTTGTTTAGGAAGTCCTTTCATCTCTTGACTGGATGAAGGCAATGGATGAAGAACTTCTTGCTCTTCAATCTAACCACACTTGGGACCTTACTCCCTCACCTCCTAGGAAGTATACAATTGGTTCCTGGTGGGTTTATACAGTTAAACATTGTCAAGATGGTAGCATTGAATAATTTAAAGTCCAACTTGTTGCTAAGGGATATATTCAGACTTATGGTGTGGATTATTTAGATACTTTCTTCCCGATGGCTAGGATAGACTTTGTACAGGTAATCATTTCCTTAGTTGTCCACTTTGATTGGCCCTTTTATCAGCTTGATGTCAAGAATGCCTTCATCCATGATGATCTTTAGGAGGAAGTGCATGTGGAGCAACCTCCTGGATATATTGCTTAGGGGGAGTTTGGCAAAATTTGTAAATTGAAGAAGGCCATTTATAGGCTCAAACAGTCACCACAGGCATGGTTTGGTTGGTTCAATAGTGTAGTGTAGGACTTTGGTTTGAAACAATGCAATGTTGTTCACTCCATGTTTAGCAGGGATACTTCATTCAGAAAGAACATCTTGGAAGTTTATGTTGACAGTATTGTTCTTACTAGCAGTGATACAAAGGGAATTAATGAGCTGAAACATTTTCTCTAGCAACATTTTCAAACCAAAGATCTAAGAACCCTAAAGTACTTTCTGGGTATTGAGGTTGCCAAATCAAAGTGGGGAATCTTTCTATGATAATGAAAATATGTTCTAGATATGTTACATGAAACCAGATTGTTGGGATCCAAACTAGTGGAAGCTCCTATGGATCCCAATGTGAAGATAACTCAGTCAGGGGGAGCCTTGAAAGATCCTGCAAGATATATGAGACTAGTTAGAAAGATAATCTACCTTACTACCACTAAACTTGACATTTCCTTTAGTATTGGAGTTCTCAACCAATTCATGTAGAACCTCACAATTGTTCATTGGGATGGTGTTGTGAGGGTATTGAGGTATTTAAAGGGTGCTCCCAACCATTGGATGTTGTACAAGAAAGAGTGAGATTTCTCCCTAGAAGGGTACTCAAATGTAGATTGGGCAAGGTCTCCAATGGACATGAAGTTATTGTACATTCTTAGGTGGGAATATTGTTACTCGAGAACAAGAAGTAGAGTGTGGTTGCTAGTAGTAGCTTTGAAGCACAATACAAAACAATGGCCCATGCTACCTGTGAGATGACTTGGTTAAGATATCTACTTCAAGAAGTGAACATTCTAGTTCATTAGCCCATTAGGTTGTGCGACAACCAAGCAACAAGACATATTGCCTCCAACTCAATGTTTCATGAAAGAACTACACACATTGAAGTTAACTGTCATTCTGTGAGGGAGAAGGTGACAAGTAGGGAAATTATTACTCCCTATGTTAAGTTATAAGACCCAAGTTTTGACATTTTTACTAAAAGTTCAGGGAGGTTAAGGATAAACTATATTTGTAACAGGTTAGAACTTTATGACATATATGCTCCAGCTCACCAGCTTGAGGGGGAATGTTAAAGTTAGCCTATAGGGGCATACTTGCCTTTTTCCAGTTCTTTGTCTCACTTTTGTATGAGTTTCACTTAATTAGGGGCATAGTTGTAATTTCAGCATTCATGGAATAGGAATATACCAAGAGTCAACAGTCAAGGAAGTCTTGTTTGACTTCTCCTTTTCTTCTACCATCTCTCTACTTTTCTTCTCTTTTTCTTTCACTTTTATCACTTTTTCTTAAGTCAGCACACAAACATGTTTATGAGGTTGGTATAAGGCCTGGCCATCTCTTGAAACTGGTCAAAACCCTGTGACTCTTTGTATTTTGCATATCAGTGGCCCACTAATACAACACGTACTGGCCGATACAAGCCAATATGTTGTAAAATTTTGATCCTTGTATTAAATTGATAATTTCTTAAAAATTGTTAATCCATGAGGCTTAAGCCTCAAAACATATGGATACACATCCAAAGATCCTAATGCCTCACCCCACATGTAGCGTTTTAAACATTAAGATCAAATCAAAGTGTTATATCTAAAAATAAAATTTCACATTAACAAAAGCAACAATATACCAGAACTTTTTTTCCCATAAATATACTAAAAAATAGATGAATTTATGTCCAATTAATTGAGTAATAGTGGTTCACTTACTTCATTGAGCTTTCGGAGTTTTTCAGCTTCTTCAGCCTGTTTTTTATCCCATTCCTCCTTGGCCTTACAGTTCATCATTATAATTTGACATCGAACATCTGAAGTAATAAGAGTTGGGTGTCTCGGCTTTTCAATATCAACCCTCTAAAAATATTTCACTTAAAATTAGGAATATGAAAATTAAAAAAAAAAAAAACATGTCAGCAAAAAAGAAAAAAAAAAAAAAGCTTACCTGCTTTGATAATCTGATTAGATTACTTATCAGTCCTCTCATTCTCTCCTCCACAGACTGTAGATTCAACTGCATAAGAATACAGCAAAAATGTACCACTATGGAAAATGACAAATTATAAAGCCAGTTATCTTACCAATGAAAGGCAACGTTCCACATCACTGCTTACACTTTTTATGCCACATTTTGACACTGTCATTAACACCAGATCAAGGTATAAATCATGCAACCAATTTTCTAGTTTAGCAAATTGCACAAATATCAATGGCAAGTAAACTGGAACCAGTTTCTTGTGGGTTCATAATGCTTTGGCAAAGCAAGGTGTAAATAAGCTCAGCTTTTTCAGGGACTATCTTGAGATTGTTAAGTAGTTAAAGCCTTAAAGGAAAAAGGCCTAGGTGACAGACACCAGCCTAGACAATCTGATGTTTGGCATACTTGTATATTTTTCTCACTTTTCAACTCTTAAAGAAAGTTTAACAGTTACGAATCAAAAAAAGTTGAACAAGTATCAAATATTCAAAAGGATTTCCCAAGGAGAGGGGGAAAGAATTTCTAACTAATTTCTGTCAGTTTCTTTTGAAGAGGTATTTTCTGCAAGATTAATCTTTCTTCTTCCTCTTGTACAACCCTTCGAGTTGCTTCTGAAGCTCGGATTTCCTCCTTCGACCCAGAGAATAACTGCTCTTCCTCTTCCTGTTCCAGAAAGAATATCCCGTGCACAATGAGCTTCTAAAGTACTCAATTCAACTGTTTGCTGTTATACTGCTAACTAACTTCTGATTCAGGTGTACATCACTACTGAGAACTAAAGAAAATACCATACCCTCAAATTAACTCCACTGACAGCAGTAACATCATTGAGCTGTTCAATGCTTTGATCAAGAAAGGCCCCAGATACCTTTTGTTTTTTACTGTATTGCATCACATGAAATGTTTTGAGACATCCGATGCTAAATGAGGATTAAGATTTATGATGCAAAAACCAAAGCGTGCTGTCATCATGAAGTTGTATGCTGTGACAAGAGAATCAATTCACCTTGATGAGGGCACAGAGGTTCCAAGTGCTTCAAGAGGTTTCTTTTGACCAACAGAAGGTTTCTTCAGGGGTGTCTTTGCACTAAGTCCAGCCCCAACTGGAGTGGCTGCAGATGGGATCTGGGTCCGCATCTGAACAGATGAACAAAGCAAATAATAATAATAATGAATATTAGACTAGAATATCATCAGAAAACTCTAACAAATTTATTTAACTTCTTTATTTGATATCTTAGTATTCTCCTTCATTTGCTTTTCAACGATTCTGCAATCAATTTACCACCCTTCATCTAACCCTTCTGCCACTGTTAAAGTTAAACCCCTAGATCCCGAGAATCCCTTTGCCAACTCCTAATCTATCACTAAATATTAGACCCTTGCCTTAACCTTATTTGGATAAGCATTCATAATCACCTACACATCTATCTACAGCAATCCTACTCTTTCCCTACGGCAAACCTGGTCTTCCTCAGCAATCTGGCATTATGACAATATCCCATAAAAAATTTAATGCCGTTGAGTATTTTTTTAATCAGTAACTTGACTTGGTTGAGGTTGCTCATCTTATGAAGATATTTAGGAAACTTTTTTCCATGGATCAATAAAGAAATTAGGATAAGGTTGTTACTTGTTAGAATGCAAAGGCCCTCTGTTTTTTCCCTAGATTAGGAAGTGGCATCTCGGCATTCAAACTCAATCCTCATGTTTGAAGCATCAATAGTTCACAAACTAGGCTACATCAAAAAGATTCCAACTTTTGAAAATAACCACTTGAAAATGCTTGGCCCCTCAAGAACTCAATCCTTTTAGTTGGCAAGTCACTCCCAAGAAAATTAACAAATGAAGCATGCTCTAATGAACAAGGAAGATTTGAGATTTTTTCTCTTTATATGAATATGAGTAAAGGAAGCAAAGTAAAATTGGCAATACCCATTCTTCGTCGTAGTAATTTAATAGTCAGTTTGTGATGTGGAACCATTCTTTATCTGTATATTAAATTGGATCCCAATAGGATATATAGAATTTTATTCTAAGCTAATTTGCTGTTCCTCTTAGAAGGAGGGGTAAACTATTATGCATGTGGCAATTTGGTCCTTGTTCTCAATATTTCCAGAGAATAAGAAAAAGGATTTTGAAGACAATGTTGGTCACTCTTTGTCAATCACCTAAGTAATGAAGTCGTAGTGGCTCCTCAGGTTTGGGATCCAGTTTTGAACATGTTCAAGGGCTTCTTATTGATTCAGTTACTTGAAACTGGCCCCTAATAATCTACTCTATCCCCATGAAATCATGGTCACACATCCTTATCTTTGAAAAATGCTAAGACAATGTAATGTTGGTCTTTTTGGTAGCAGCAAGAGTAGGGACCCTTGTGGAACTGATACTTGGGTTCTTATTATTTAGGGGCTAAGAGTGGCCCATCTCCATGGGATGAACAGATCAGAGATGCAAGGGATTAGACTTGTCAATGGGATGGTAAGGTCATTGAGCAAGGGTCCATGAGAATTACCATCAGGAAGATAAGGAGTTAACATCCAGGATTAATAGCTCATTCTCCTGGGTTCCCTGGGGTTACCAGAATGACCTCCCTAATGGGCTTGATTACCAAAATATCCAAAGTGGCACGATATTCGGTAAAACAATTCCTTTTCTGTTTATACCATCATAGTTCTTTTTCCTGAGATGCCTTTCTCTTTTAGGGAGTCATTCCTTTCTCTGTCTCCATTTCTTTTCTTCCCTTAGTTAAATTGTTGACCTTTGTTGAACCAAAAGAAATTACTAGTGGTTGTTCCATAAGGAACTTTATCTTTTTTAACTAAATAAAAATGCAAAGATGTACGTTCAGCTCAAAATCTTCCAAACAGGTGTTATCCCATGTTGCTATGCAAGATTCTGCAAGCAACTAAATCAATTTGTCATGATTCTGTAGAACGTGCATCTGATTAAAACACAAAAATACCTATGAGAAAAGCAAGCTTGGCATTACCATGGACTCTAGTTGTGCAGGCATGGTACCCAATACTGAATTAGTGGGCCCAATACTTGTAGATGTTGAAAAGGTCATCATAGTAGATTGTTTATCCATGGTTTCCTCCTGCTCAGTCTGTATAGTGGCAAAAGATGAACCCTGGGGAACTGACAATTGGGATTTGTGCTGCTGCTCAGCAGTCTGATCATTTTGTTCTTGTTTTACATAAGACACTGATGATGGAATAACAGTTTTATGCTCCTTAATTGATGATTGCCAGGGAACCGGACTTTGTTGTAATGTTGAATGGCTTGACAAGTGGGGAAGAGATCCTCCTGGCAATCTCTTGGATTCATTAATTGAATTTTGCATTTCATACTTAGGCACACTCATCATGTTCATAGGCCGAGTTGCTCCTCCTAGCTGAATTGATGCCATGCCTTGATGAAGTGAAACTTGCCTCATTTGTGAATCTTGAGTTTGGGATTTATGAGAAGTTGTTGTACCACTGATAACTGGTCCAGAATAGGCATGAGCAGCATGATAGTTACTAACTGCACTCCCATACATTGCGAAAGATGTCTGTGGAAGGTGTAAATGCTGTTGCTGCAGCTTATTAAGTCCTTGCATGGGAATTGAAGGGAGCTCCTTTTCCTGCTTAATCATGCTCATATTAGCAGATGAGATTTGGCTTGCATGTGTTCCCTGTGAATCTAACTGATTTTCTGAATCTTTAGACATCTGAGCACTGTTTTCTGTGGTAGAGAAAGTTGAATTACTCTGTGTTTGAACCGTTGAAGTGGGAACCCGAGACAGGTCAGTGGGTGATTTGTGGCTATTCTGATGAAGTTGTGCAAATGAAAGTGGATCAGTAAACTGTGATGCATTAAGAGATGGCATTTTAAGTGGTGGTGGTGGTGGCTGCTGCTGCTGATGTTGTGAAGAAGTTTGAGACTGAAACTGGAAATGGTGGGATCCTGTCTGTGGGTTCCGAGAAGCCTGAGCCTTAGCTAGTTCCTGATGTTATATGTGTTTTAGTTTAGAGACTTCTAAGTTTACCAAAACTACCATAGAAACAGTGATCCACTTGCCTGCATACGCACTTTGGCTAGTGCCTGTCTTAGCATATGATCCCCCACAATACTCTTCATGAGCCTGATGAATCCCTCTTTATGGATTTCATTTTTCTAACAGTAAAAATAATGGTAATGAAAATAAGGATGAGAAATAAATAACCAGTCACTCTAGAAAAGCAAGAAAAAATGGTTAACAAAAAAAGGAGCATGCTAGAGACCCACCCTCAATTTGGTAGAAAGTGTCTGAAGCTGCATAGCTCTGTCTTTATCAAGGTGAGGCAGTAAGACAGGGAGCAACAAACTAAATGATATTTGTTTGCCACGGGACATTACCTGGTCTGCTGTTGGGGCCTGTTGATTACTCATCTTATATAATGTGGGGTACTGATGTTGGCTATCAGCATTTTGCATTTTATCCTGATCTGAAAAGTGAAGTGGATTTTGTTCAGATATCTTAACCCCACTTTTTTGAGAAACCTGGAGAGAATTTTGTTCTTGATGCTGTTTCTGATCATCATTGGGCTGCTTCTGTTGCAAAGGGAGTTGAATGTGTTCCTCTGAGCTCTGGTTGTTAAAATCAGTTCCAAGTTGCATTGGATCAGCTTCAGATGGATACTGCTCTTGTGGTTGTACATTCTTTAGTTCTTGTTGATTTTGGCAAGTGATATTTTCTTTCTGTCTAGAAATTGGCCATTGTAGAAACAATTGACTGGATGTAGGATTTATATTATGGGACAACACAACTGCATGGTTTGTTACATACACCATGAAAAGTACATCTTTGATCAGGTAAAGTTACACAATATAGTTCTATGCAGAAAAAAAAATTCAAGAAGGATAAGAAAACAAAAAACTAAGTTGAAGATTATTGTCAGTCACAAGTTGGTAGCATGTAGGTATTAGGAGTGCATACATGCTTGAATGATGCATGCATACGTCCATGTGTATGTGTGGGAGAATGAGACGGTATGTTTGTGTGTGTACAAGTATAATGTGTATTTCAGAGAGAGAGAGAGAGAGAATCAATCTCTGTACACAAGCTTTAATCTTAGCATGGTGTTAAATATAATCAAAACTAGCACCTCATTTTGGTTTTATATGCCTCGTAAGAACTAATTACCATTCATCTATGAAACTTTTGCCATGCATACTTAATTACTTATTTCTATGGTTTTTTCAGAAAAAAACTTTCATTATTTCAAAAAACATATACATCCCCTGCGCAACAAGTCACTGTGCAAGAGATATAAAAAGTCAATTGAAATTAAAAAAAAAAAAGAAGAACTATATGCACAGATACAAAAAGTCTATTGAAATAAAAAAAAAAGAACTATATGCACATATACATCCTTTCTATACATTTTCCATTCTGCATGCACAGATACAAAAAGTCTATTGAAATAAAAAAAAAAAAAAGAACTATATGGCTTGTTTCTGAAGTACTTGTGAGCCCCTGCCCATGAATACAATATGCCCCATAAATCTTTCAATGAATTTTCTTCTGTGCCCACATAGCCTTTCCTTCTTTGGATAAACCTTTTAAGTGCCAACCCCATAGAAAAACCACCACAGATTTTGGGAAATGGAACTGAGCTTCAAAAGGTCCCAATAGCTTTACCCATATGCTCCTTGAAAACGTGCAGTGAATAAGGAGATGATCCAACTCTTCTAGGCTTCACCACACATTACACATCTGCTGGTTCCACCCTCATCCCTCCATCCACTGTTAGGCACTTACCCTAAGTTGCAGTCCATAACAATAAAGCAACTTTGGGGAGGGGGGCTACTGTCTTCCAGACTCTAGCCTCTGGAAATCTGTACATCTCTTCCATGTTCAATCTGCAGTAGGACTTAACTGTGAATCTACCTGATTTTTCCCACACCCAAATTCTTCTGTCCTTGACCTCTCAGGTGTGATTGTGCTGATTCTATGCATCAATTCCAGGCACTGCTCTACCTCACTATCACTCAGATTTCTTCTGAAAATGGGGCACCACTCACCTTTTTGAGAGAAAAAAAAAAAAAAACCTCTGCCATCGCACACTCCTAATGTGGGAAATCTCAAACCAAGAGGGTGAAAGTCTCTTTAGGGGTGCGATTACCACACCAGATATCATGCCAGAATCTTATCCTTGTTCCATCACCTACTACATAGTTAATACCTTTTCTTAAATCACTTAAAGACTTCTGAACCCTCTTCACACTGCATACCCATTTCTATGGGGTATAATCTCATAATATTTGATATCAAGGTTCTTAAGTAACATTCTAAGATGCCAAATATATGAATCAGGGTTGTATGCAAGAGGTTCAACTATCCAACTTTATTGTAAGATGTAAATATGAGATGTTCATGGTGTTAGACAGTTTTGCGTGCCCTTAGCTCCAATCAGTTTGATGTACTTATGGCATTTATTGTAAATGAATAAAGTGCATATTTGATTCATGTTATGTGGTGTGTTTCTATGTAATACCCTTAAAACTGGATACTATGAGATTTGTATTGGTTTAGAACGTTCACAGCCAGTGGGTCGGTCTGGGGAGACCTATCCTGATAAGGCTGACACTGATGTGCCGCCAAGTCGGTTGAGGTGGCCTATCTCTGCCACTAGGGTGAGACCCGAAGTACATGCAGTGTGGGATCATCTTGAGACCTTGAACCAGACCAGAATTCCAGTATTTCCCTGGACCTTGGCAATTAGTGGGCAAAACTGGAATGTTACACCTGACCCCTAGACTCGATTATGGTACCGCACTAGGTGGCGGATTGGGTCATCTTTGATATGCCAATTAGTGAGACCCTTGGAGGGGGTCAAAACCTGAGTATGTTGAAATGGTTCATTAACCCATCTGAGTGGGTGATTATAGTGACAGGATCAGCTCCTTTGTCGGACAAAGATAATGATCGGGGAAATGCTCTCTGGTGGAAACCAAAACTGCCGACAGTTGAATTCAATCGTTGTAATTTTGTTTTGCAAGATATATTTATACGATATAATATATATACTATAGGTTTCTAAAATTGTTTGCAAAAGGTTTTAATCCCCGGGGTCCATGTAAGAGGAGAGTGCAGCATTGTACCTTGCAGTCCGGGGAGAGGTCCTCCCTTGTCGGGCAATGTTTGATCATTATGGATTGAGAGGTTAAGTGTAAGGCCATTGAAAGTTAAACCTGATGGGCTAATCTTACATCTACCCATAGTCCTTGGGTGTTACAAGGTGGCATGGCCCAATGACTACTTATTGTAAGTGTTGGGCCCATAGAGTCCATATGATGGGCTCAAGGGGTTCACTGGGCTTTCTAGTGAATTCGGCTAAGCCTTGTAAGAGAGACTGGGCCGAACCCTTGTGGACGATGTGTAGATCAACGTTTGGGTCCCACGCCATACAGAGAAAGCCCAACTAGGCAGCAATTTGGAAGGCTTAAGTGAGTACATACACTTAATGGGCCAAAAGCCCAATACGAGCTGGTCTAATTAGATTGGCTTGAATGGGGTGAATCTGAGATATGGACCAGCCTTAAAGGATAAGGGAAAGTCCCTATCCACTTAGTAAGAGTCCAGATTTGAATATGTTTCAAAACTGGAAACTCCTAATCAAATTAGGAGGGCTGATCATGATCTGCAGATTAGATAAGGACTCTACCTTATCACTTAAAGGGATCCCTTTAAGATTATAAAAGGAGGAAGGGGAGGCAACCTCAAAACACACTCATCTGAGATACAGATACAACATAGAAGAGAGAAATCAGCATACAGTGAGACTGTGACAATTTCTCCCTGCCGCCGCCGCCATTAGCAGTTCATCTCCACTCACGTGGTATTCATCAAGAAGGGTTCTTGATTTCAGTTCTTTGTGAAAGAATTGAAAAGAAATTGTGCTCACCTGTCGTCCAGTGGGTTCTTGCGAAGGATCCAGTTCTTGTGAAGAACGTTGTTGATTTTGCTCCGTCCTACACTGCGCCATCTTCAGTGGGAGCAGTCTTTGGTGACTTTTTTGGGCGTGAACACCTTCATTGGGGATACTAATTCTCCGTATCAAGTATTTCCTTCTCCTATTGTTTTGTTCAGATCTGGTTCAGTTCTTGATTCAAGATTGATTCTTGAAAATCAGTTTTCTAAAATAGGGAATGTGATTCCCAGTTGTAGGAAGGAAAGAATTTTTTGAAATTCGCCCATTCTATTACGCTTTATCCGGGCGTCTATATGATGGATCTTTCCATTCCTTCACATGGCTGGTGTTGAATGTAAGCATCTTACTTGTATGGATACCATGTATAGGGTTGCTATCTTATAAGCAGATGGATGGGTATATGCATGTACATGCAAGAAAAAAAACCATAAGTTAATACATTTCATTCATTTTTATCGATAATTGAATACAATTGATAAAAAGAGAAAAGGTGTTAATGTTATTCTTGTTAGCAGGGCACAAATTATCTGAAGGCCTGAGGTGTGTATGTTTGTCTGAGAATTCATATTTAATTTGCCAACCTCTTTTGAGCTCAAGGGCATTCTGGGTAATAAATTGCTAGATCCTATAGCTCCATGTGAATTACTAAATTTCAAATAAATATTTCATTTAGATTTTTTTGAAAATAAATAACAAGGAAAAAAGGCAATGAATAATCCAAATCTATATTAGAAACTACCAGCCCAGGTTGGTATACAAATGTTAAAAAACTTTTAGTTTGCCCAAACTATCTTATCAAATAGTCCTACAATCCTATCAAAAACCACCAACCCAGGTTGTCACTTTACTTTCGTCCTTGGGCATATTGGCAATAAATTTCAAAGAGGAGGTTTTCTTATGTTGATTTTTCAGCTCGATTTACATCATTGCAAAGGAGCAATTGAATGCAGGCAAAAACTAATTAAATACGTCAAAGAATGCGCAAGCAGGTCAGAAATCATACCGCTGTCAGAATCTGATGGCTGAGAAGTAGAAATATCACCTTCAATGTCTCTATTTAGTGCAGCGGTGAAAGCATCTACATCTGCCCCTGAATGTATAGTGTCATCCTGAAAATACTAACAAAATATAATTTTAAACAAATAAAACTCTAGAACACTCTAAATTAAATAGGTATGAAATGAAAATAACAACTCAAAACGGTAGCGGAAGATAAAAAAAACGTTGGAAAATTAAATAAATATGAACTTTGAAAAATATGAGATAGATAACCTCGTCCTCTTCGAGGAGCTTCATGATGGAAGGATCCATCTGAACCTTCTTTGCTAAAATACAAACAAAAGGCCAAGAGAACCACTTTTTCTTGGTTGTCTGTCTAGAGGAAATTGCATTGTTTCCTCTACGATAATGGAATTCGAGGTGCTTCAAGCGAAGTTATCGTCGTCCCGCGATCCAATCTGTAGGTTAAAATGGAACGGCTTTTTTTTCTGCTCCTAAACAAAACCGCTCGAGAGGTAGATTTAAATTCACCAATAAATTTTAAAGCCGATACCTCCATAATTTTCCCAAAGTGAGGTCTGAACTCTGAAAGAAGGAAAACGCTTTTCTTTCCGGTCAACCGCCATGGCCAACGATTTGGAGGGAGCCCGTGATATATATAAGTTTCTGCTTGTCACTCCTATCTGCTGCCTGGGTGTAGTGTGGTGCTGAAACCCAATGAAAATGTGACAACTGTCCGGGACGAGTGTAAGAAAAAATCAGTCTGTGGGCCTTCAACGACAATCCTGGAGATTCACGCATGAACCCGCCAATGAGATACGAACACGTTGTCATTGATAGGGTGGCCACGAGCCAAGCTTTTTATGAATTATTCAAGCTCGGTTTGGTTCGGCTTAAACCGAGCTTTTAGTCAAATTCAAGCCCGATATATAGACTCGTTTATTAATTGAAGCGAATTTGAGACCAGTGAAGCTCAGCTCATGAGACTCGCAAGCCTAATATTAAATAAATAATTTTTATTATATATACATATATATAATAAATAATTTTATACATATATAATAATATTTTTATTATTTATGTATAATAGTAAATAATTTTTATAATTACTTTTGTATATATAATATTAAATATTTTTTTGTCTGGAAAATAAAAATAATAATAATTTTATACATATAATTTTTATTTTCAAAAAAAAAACTTGTCTTATAGTCGAGCTCAAACTTGCGAGTTATGAATCGAGCCGAGCTCAAGCTCAAGTCTCTAGCTTGAATCAAACTCGAGCTCAACTCTCTAGCTCGAATCGAGCACGAGCCTATAATATTCCTACAAGCCGAGCTCAAATAGCCAAGTATTCGGCTCGAATCCATCCCTAGTCACCGGGTCTTTGGTCGTTAACTGGAATGTGCGGTTGAACCAGGCACAAAATAACAAAAAGCTTATTAAAACCCCTCTTAGTCCAAACCCTCCCTCTCATTTTCTCTATTTTCCTCCACTGAACCCTCCTACCCCACACACCAACAAGCACACCACATCAGCCGTCGTCCGTCGACGGTAAGAACTCTAGTGATATGTTCAACATCCTCCTCCTCCTCCTCTTCTTCTTCTTACAAAGGTCTTCCTGGTTTTCTATTTTGGTGGTCTAACGCTGCAAAGTGGGTTGGTGGAGTTGTAGGGACTAAAGGTATTGGTAGTGGGAGTAGGCCTTATAGCCATGGCCACATTGTTAGCAACAGTATTGTTGTTATCAGGTGTGGGCCTATTAATCAAATGGCTTTGTTATGGTTAATGTGCTAGAAAGTTAAACTATTTTATGTTTATTTTGTCTTCTTCTAAAGCATGTACTAAAGGTCTTTTTTTTTTCATTTTTTGTTAACCTGAGTTAATTGTAAGAAGTGTATAGAAGAAGCTTCTATTTGGCTTGCTCAAGAAACCATCTTTTTGTATTACTCTTTGCAAAAAATTAGAATACGTAAGAAGAAGATTTCAGCCCTCCTCTTGCTCTGTTTTATTCTTTGCCTTACTTCAATATGTTGCATGTAAATCCTCTGTTCTAAAATATTTTCTCCACTCTACATGCACCCATATTTAGCTGAAATTACAATCCAACACCTAACAAGTAGTATCAGAGCTACAAAGTTTGTTGGAACAAGTTTGGGTGCAAGAAAAGTTGAAGAAAAATTGACTACGAAGAACAAATCATGGCTAACACTAATGTTGTTAATTTCAACACAATCCAAGTTCCTATTTTTTATAGAGAAGATTATGATTTTCGGTATATTAAAATGAAAACTTTATTTTTGTCTTTGGATTTATAAGATATTGTTGTTATTGGATATGATAAACCAGAAATTGTAGTCAATCTCACAATAGCTCAACAAAAAGAACTAAATGACAAGAGAAGTAAGAATGTAGGAGCACTTTCAATGATTCAAAGAGGAATTAGTAAATCTACTTTTCAAAGGATAATGAGCACTAAAAAAGCAAAGAAAACCTAGGATATAATTCAACAAGAGTTTCAAGGAGACAAAAAGGTAAAGGTTGTTAAACTCCAATCTCTTAAAAGAGGTTTTGAAAATATGAAAGTAAATGAAAATGAAAATTTAAATGATTATTTTAGTAGATTTATGGAGTTAATAAATCAAATGAAAGCATATAGTGAAAATTTTGATGATAAGAGGATTGCTGAGAAGATTTTAATTAGTTTACTTGAGAAATTCGATCCTATTATAACTACCACTGAAAAAACAAATGATCTCACTGAATTAAGTATTCAAAAATTGTTGGCATCACTAAAATCTTATGAGCAAAGATTGGAACGCCACTCTAAAAAATCAATAGAGAGTGCATTCTAATCCAAGCTCAATGTTAGTTCCAAAAGTCATGATGGGACATTATCAATTCATGAACATGGAAAATGAGACTCCTATAGAGGATATAGATATGCAAAAGAAAGAGGAAGGGGTAAAAACCTAAGAAGAAGAAGCAGAGGTAATTTTGATAGAAAATCAGTAGCTATGTTTCTAAGAATTGAGAATGTTGCACTAAACATTTTTATTAGACTACAAATTGAATTAAAATGAGAACTCCACCAAATATCTCCACGTTGTTGCAAAGTGCCAATTTGATCAATCCCTCTTCTAGTATCAAGATCATTAATTGCAATCAAATGTGCAATTTCAGCTGCTTAGGTAGCTTGCAATTCATCATTATGCTTACAAGAAGCACTAACAATGTTAACAATAAAAGTCAAGTTCAAAAAGAATGTGTGAATCTCAGCTATTTCTCTACATACAATAATAAGAGCCAATTGCAATTGATAAGCTAAGCAATGCATGTAATATGCATTAAAACAATTTTTAAGAAATAAAGCTTGTAGGCCATTCAATTCTCCATGCATATTACTAGTTCTATCATACCATTGACCTTGAATATTTTGAATATCGAGGTTATGACGAGATAAAACATATGAAATCCCTTCTTTAAGAGTTAATGTAGTTGTTTCTTTGATATGTACCAAATCTAAGAACTCTAGTACATATCCATCCCCATCAACAAACCTCACAACAATGGCCATTTTTTCTCTTCTAAATTCATCTCGAGCTTCATCAATGATTAAGCAAAATTTTGCATATTCAATTTCCTTGTGAATTGCACTTTGCACATTTCTAGCAAAAATATGCAAAATTTCCTTTTGAATTGTTGGTGATGTGTGTTTAGCATTTTGTGGGGCATTTTTCAAGACAATTTCACTCATTTGTTCATTGTATGATGCCAAAAGTTTGATCATTTCAAGAAAATTACCCTGATTTCTTGAATCTGGATGTTCATCATGTCCTCTAAATGCCCATGCCTAAAATGTTAACCACCGAACAACATCTATTGACACTTTTAGGCATAATTGATTGTTGCAAACTTGTTCTGAAATTTGCTTCTCTATCACCTTTTCAATATGACATGATTGCTTTCTTAAGTTCTCATAACACCTAATAACATAGTTATGGGTTGAACTAGCATATTTCTCCATATGGTTTAAGAATGCATAATTTTTGCCATTATTAACTTTTTCTCCAATTTCTAAATCTTTTAATAGTGAATGTATCTGATGCAACCTTTCCAATTGGTTTCTTTGAAAAAAAAAATAGCATGGAAAACAAAAGGCAATATCTTTTGTAAGGGAATATTCTAACTAAGGAAAGCTTTTGAACCATTATGAACAAAATCAACGAGGATGACTTTCTAAACCAGATAATGGATAGTCAGATTGAAGAAATTGATATGGCCCAAATTTAATGTATGCCCTTCAAATTTCATCTTATTGATTAATTGGATAGTTTAAAATTTGTGGTCATAATCTTGAATCACAAATTAAAGAAGCAATATCTACCTTTTCTTTTTCAGTTCTTGGAGTTCAAGAATTGTGATTGGTAGATGGTTGCTCGGGAATTGTACTAATATTAGATGCAAGAGTTGGTTCATTAGATTTTGATTCTTGTGAATATGTGTTATCAACATTTCTTTCTTTCCTCTTGAAGAATGAATCAATCATTTTTCTCTTAACCATATCTCAACCTAAAAAAAATATAAATCAATTATTACTTTGGACTAAATTTTTAAAATTGAAATACTAGCACATTATATAAAAAATAATTAAACATGACTATAAATCTACATAACAAATAATATATGAAAATCTGAATCAACAATTGGAATTAATGAATTAGACAAAAAACAACTAAATAAGGGTATTTTCTTTTAAATATATAAAAATTTGAAATATAGAATTAATGAATTAACATATTATAAGGATAAAGTGGAAATTTGTATAAATAGAAAGGGTAATATATGTTAAGCAAGTGATTTTACATTTTCTTTAAGTATTTTTCTGTTGATGTTAGTTAACTAATTGAGAAAAATATTTATTATTGGATATTTGGGTGTAAATAGTATTTTTTTAATTTTTATTATTTTCAAATTTCAATTGATGTTGCCATGTGATATTTAATACTTTGGGATTTTGTATATTTTTCTTTTTTTAAATTAGTTTCCTTTTTTTAATTGTTTATCAAAAAATAATTGAGTTTTCATTTTTTTTCCTTATTAATAACAAGGAGGGGGGTTGGGTCAAGGGGGTGGGCTAGGTGGGTGGGCTTAGTGTGGAGTGTGGTCAAGAAAGTGGGTTGGGCAGGTGGTTGGGTGGGCGGGTTAGGCGTTGGGCGTTGGGCGGGCAGACGGGTTGGGTGCTGGAGAGCACGCTATGCACCGAGCGAGTGCCTTATGCCTGTGCGTTGCACGCATTGGCTAGGGCATGCTTGCGCAGTCGAGACTCGCATGCACGGGCACAGGTCCCTTTTGGACTTTTTATCGAACATATGGAGGTTATATCATTTATTAAGTTTGTTTATTTTTGAAAATGGTCCCCATTCGTCCATTTGAACTAATAACTCTTACATTGAGAAAATAATAAAAAAATACATCAATAAATAAAACAAAAATGAAAAAAAAAATCAAAGAATTTAAAGTAGTACCAAATATGTACTTCTAAATTTACAAGAATAAGGCTGCAACTTGAATTCCAACTTTCCAAGGTTTGTAGTCTGTACATTGACAAAAAAAATTCATAAAGAACCAATACAAAGTACAAACTCCAATTATCACAAAAGAAAATAAATAAAAATAGTGACTCACTATTGAAACTTCAAAGTTTTGGTGGTTCCAAGGTGCAATGTTGCTGACTTACTATTCATCTGTTGCAGCTTTCTTGAGAGGTTTTAGCTTTTAAAGTATTTTTTATTTTTTAATCTTCTTTACTATTTAGTTTTAATATATTATAAGTGGGTGGATCCAATACGGCAATTGGGCAGTTTTAGTTTTATTTTATATTTTCTTTTTAAAATTTTCTTTTATTTTGTGAAAGAAAGCAATTAGGGTACATGACTACCTATACAGTTGTACTACTATATTTGAGTGTTGACATTTTGACTAAAATTGATAGGGGGACAAAAGCCCAACCCCCCCCTCACCCTACGGTACTACTGAGTCATAATATTTTTTCAAAATCATAGGGGGGGCCATGGCCCCCCTAGGTCTCCCCCTGGCTATGAATGTCAATGAGGTTGATGAGTCATGGCTATAACATAGAAGATTTAGCCACTTGAATTTCAAGGGGCTGATGTTGGTATCACAGAAGTAGATGGTTCAAGGGCTTCCAAATATTGAAGACAAGCATGAAATTTGTGAAGGTTGTGTACTTGAAAAGCAGCACTGACAATCATTTTCAAGTGGAGTTGCATGGAGAGCCAACAAAGTACTTGAATTAGTTCATACCGATGTGTGTGGACTCATGAGGACTCCCTTTCATTCCTAAAAACATGTATTCATTCTTTTTGTTGATGATTATACTTGCATGACTTGGGTCTATTTTATGAGAGAAAAATATGATGTGTTTACTATTTTCAAGAAATTTAAATGTCTTATTGAGAAACAAAGTGATTGTTACATTATAAAATTGAAAAGTGGTCATGGTAAGGAGTCTAATTCAAATGATTTTGATAAATTTTATGAAGATGAAAGCATGGAAAGCCAGCTTACAATCCGTTATACTCCTCAACAAAATGGAGTATCGGAGAGGAGGAATCAAACTGTGATGGAGATGGCTAAATCCATGCTACATGAAAAGAAACTTCCAAAAGTTTTTGGGGGTGAAACTGTTAACATTGTTGTGTATTTAATGAACAGATGCCCCATTGTTGCTATTAAAGGAATGACTTGATTAGAATCTTGGAGTGGAAGGAAATCATCGATTAGGCATTTGGAAGTGTTTGGTAGTGTGTTAAGCCCAAATTCCAAAAGAAAAGAGATCAATTAATGAAACAAGTGAAAAGTGTATTTTTGTGGGTTATAACTCCATGAAAAAGGGTTATAGGTTATATAGTTTGAAAAAAAATATGATTACTAGTAGAGATGTGTTGTTTGATGAAAAAGTTATTTGGAATTGGGAGCAAGAAAAATTTGAAGAAGAACATGTTCTCATGTTTTATTTGAAAGAGAATACAACTCAAAATAGTGAAGGAACTTCTCAATCACCTCCAAGTTCAAGTTCATCTTCATCTAGCTCAACTCTAAGAAAAATGAGGAGCTTGAGTGATGTTTAGGGCTATACACAAATCAAGGCAGTTTGGTCTTACATAAAATTGCAAACTGAATTAAAACTGTTGAATTTACCTTTATGTAAACCGAAACTAACCCATTAGAATTCAAAACAGATGGTAAATTAAATTTAATTTTTGGTCACTTTTATCAGTTTGAAACCGATGTGAAAGATTTATCCTTTACACAGGTAAAAATAAATTTTGACTAATGGACACAAGACTTTTTGGAATAAAAAAGATGAAGAAAAGTAATTATTTATGAATGAACTTGTAAAAGAATGGTTACTAACCACTTTGTTGCAAGTTTGAATGTAAACACAAAAGTAGAAACTATAAAAAGAAATTAATAAACAATGACTAAAAGTTAGACTAATGTCATTGTACCTGAATTAGAGTAATATAGGTTTGACCCCTAGGAGAGAGACCAAGGATTAGGTGCTAGTGGCATAAAATAGTCAAATAAAAAAACAAACTAGAAAAACTCATCATGAAGAATAGAAGAATGCAAAAGCTAGGACTTTCTGGGTTATGTAGTAATAGTATACATAGCCGGTTCAGAACAATTTAAATCAATTTATAATTAACTAAATCGAAATCAAACCGACCAGTCGGGTTTCATAACTAACCAACCCAAGTTTTTTGAAAACTGATCATAATGGTCAAGTCGGGACGATTTGGTCAGTTTGAACCGTTTGATGAACAACCCTAGTGATGTTTATGCAAAGTGCAATTTTTGTGTTATGGAACTAGAAAGCTTTGAATAAGTTGTTAAAGAAGAAGCTTGGAAAAAGGGAATCAAAAAGGAAGTTTCTATCATAGAAAAGAATAAAACTTTGGAGTTGGTTGATAGACCAAACAACAAAAAAGTGATTGGTGTTAAATAGGTTTATAAAGTAAAGCATAATTCTAATAGTTCTTTGCAAATAAACAAAGCAAGACTAGTTGCTAAGGGTTATGCATAACAGCTCGGTGTTGATTACTTTGAAACATTTGCTCCCAAAGCACGGTGGTATACTGTTAGAGCTCTCATTGCACTTGCTGGTCACAAGGGTTGATTGTTATGGCAACTTGATGTTAAATCAGCTTTCTTGAATGGAGAATTAAAAGAATATGTATATGTAGAACAACTATAAGGCTTTGTGATTTAAGGCAAAGAAAACAAAGTGTATAAGTTGAAGAAGCCCTTATATTGATTAAAACAAGCACCAAGAGTATAGTATAGTCAAATTGATGCTTACTTTGTTAAGAAAGGGTTTATGAAAAGCAAGAGTGAGCCTATTTAATTTGTATGTGAAGAAACAAAGTATGGATGATATTATCATTGTTGCTCTTTATGTAGATGACTTGGTTTTTATTGGAAAACAATATGAAAATGATTGAAGATTTAAAAAAAAATGAAATGGTGAGAACATATGAAATGAGTGATATGGGACAGTTCCATCACTTTCTTAGTATTGAAATTTATCAAGGTGATAATGGTGTATTCATTTGTCAAAGTAAATATTCTGAAAAAGTTCTCAAAAAATTCAAAATGTTTGGATGCAAACCTTAGCTACTTTACTGGTTGTCAATGAAAAATTAATGAAGGAAGATGGAGGTAGGAAGGTGGATGAAACTTTGTATAAAAAGCTTGGTTGGAAACTTGTTCTATCTCATTGCTAGGGGTGCTCATGGCTCGGTTAATTGAACCATTGGCCTTTTTTTGTAACTAAACCGGTACTACCCATTTATGGAAAAATGGTAATCAAAACTGAACCGAAGCCAATCGGTTGATCGGTTCAGTTAACTGTTGATTTGGTTCATCAATTTTTTGGTTTTTTAATTTTTACAATATATATTATAAAATATATATATAAAATATAATACAATATACATAAATATATATAAAATATATAAAACATAAGTATACCAATCGATTCGGTTAATTGTCAGTTTTCTATTTGGGTTAACCGACATCGAACCAATACCTTCGGCTTTTTTAAAACACTCAATTGAACCAGTTAACCGATTTTTCAGTTTGGTTTTGGTTGATTTTTTTTTTTTGTCGGTTTCGTTTTTGGTTTCTTTGCTCACCCTACTCACTACTACAAGGCTAGACCTTATGTTTGCTGCAAGTTTACTATCCAAAATTATGAACAACCCCAGTCACATTCATTTTCGAGATGCAAAAAGAGTGTTAAGATATGTACAAGGCACCATGGACTATGGAATTAAATATGGCAAAGGAAATGAAGTGATATTGGTTGGTTTTTGTGATAGCGGTTGGAGAGAATGTGTTGATGACATGAAGAGCACATCTGGTTATTATTTCAATCTTCATCAGAAACAAAGTGTGTTTCAGCCTCAATGGCAACATCTCAAACAATTTGGCTTTAGAGAATTATGGAATATATTAATGAGAAGCAAGAAGATGCGACGGTGATCCATTATGATAAAAAATCTGCCATTGCAATGTCAAGAAACCCATGTTTTCATAGTAGAACAAAGCACATTGCTCTAAAACATCAATTCATTCGAGATGCCATTGAAGATGGAGAAGTGGAATTAGTGTATTATAGGACTCAAGAGCAATTAGTTGATATTTTCACCAAGCCATTGACAAGAGAAAAGTATAAAGAATTAAGAGAAGTATTAGGAGTCCAACAACAACATATTGAGGGGGAGAATGTTACGGTTAATGTGCTATAAAGTTAAACTATTTTATGTATATTTTGTCTTCTTCTACAACATGTAAAAAGTAACTTTAGTTGGGTCTTTTTTTTCACTTTTTGTTAACATGAGTTAGTTGTAAGAAAAGTATAGAAGCAGGTTCTATTTGGCTTGCTCAAGAAGCCATCTTCTTGTATTACTCTTTGCAATAAACCAGAATGCATAAGAAGAAGAAGATTTCAACCATTCTCTTGCTCTGTTTTGTTCTCTGCCTTACTTCAATCTGCAGCATGTAAATCCTTTGTTTTAAAATATTGTCTCCACTTTGCATGCAGCTATAGTTAGTTGAAACTACAACCAACACCTAATAGGCTTCCGCTGCCACAAGCAGTAGGAACATCATGGTTGTGTTTTCCCTTGTAAGTGATGATCACCGCCCTTAGGTCATGGGATGCTCTCTCCACATGCTTTCAAATTGGGCATCCCACATGTGTACACTTGTAGTAGCTCCTACAGACAAGGAAGAAAACCATGTCAAATAGAAAAAACATGCATACAAACACAGAGAATTTAAACATCTTTGATGCAAATAAGCAAAGGATCTATTTAATAACTTGAAAAGTAGGTCCTAAAAAAGGTTCAAAATCAAAAACGAAACCCACATTCCATGGAACATGTAAGAAAATGTCAAAAGTTGATGGATGAAGAAAAAACACAATACTAAATATGACTAGATTGAACACTTCTATGGATAATGGATGTTTATTTTTTACTACAACTTGAAATCTAAATGCCTTTGCAAAAGTAAAAGGTGGGATGAGGAATGCTTATTGCCTTGGATTGGGATTCCCCTTCATTACTTTCTTCCCATATTTTCTTCATCTGTAACCATCATCAAGAATATCGATATCGCTTGTTGTTTGGACTATAACTCTGGTCTCTCTCATGGTTTTGCTCCCAATAGCTGAGATACTCTCATTTTGATCACCCTCTGTAGTAGTCTTCCAGAACTCCAATGAAATAATGAACAATCAAAACCAAATTTCACCATCACCTTACTTAACTACGGAAACATACATAAATATGAAGAGTATATTCCTTATTGCAATGAATATAATGGTTAAGCTTAGCATCATTCTGCATTAGGTTCATCTTCATCAAGATCATCTTCTGCTGATAGGCACATATTCGGATTTCACCATGGGCTTCTTGAATGAGAAATAGTTTGTTTAGTGGATTGAAAATTCCACTCTTGTTGAAGTCCTTAGGAGGTTCGGTCAGAGAATGTAGCACCGATGTGAGCTAAGGTTCAGGTCACCTTCGATTTGTTGAAAAAAAAAACTATGAAGATCTTTGTAAGAAGAAAAAGAAGAAGAAGAAGAAGGAGAAGGAGGATGCCAAAGAATGTACCGCCAGAGCTCTCGCCATCGATGGACAATAATGAGTGTGGTGTGCTCGTTGGTGTGTGGGGTCGGAGGGAGGCTTTGAACTGAGAGGGGCTTTAAAAAGCTTTTTGCCATTTTGTGCCTAGTTCAACCCCTCACTCCAGTTAACGACCAAAGGACCATTAACATTAGATTGTTTTTATCTAGATGAGGTGGTCATTTCTCATTGACGAGTTCACACGTTCCGTGAACCCATGGATTCATAGAATGCGGACTCCCTTCGGTAGGGCTGCAAATGGTATCCGATTGGATCAAATATGAATTCACCTATTTGATCGAATATAATCCGATTCGATTCGATTGCAATATACAATGCTTATATATACTTAAAACCAGTAAGGAATCGTGCAATGCATAAGAAAATCTGGAATCTTGAATAATTTTATTTACTATTAATTAATTGATAAATTAATAATCAAAATTTGTTGTTAATTAACTAAAAGTATTCAAAGTTATTGTTAATATTTAAAATTTTAATAAATGTATTTTCATTTAATGTTGATTTATAGAAAATAATTATTGTTAATTTAATATTAACAAAAAAAAATTAATAAATTTAATTTTATTAATCATTTGTTATAATTTTAATAATTGAAATTATTTTCATTATTTTAAAATGAAATTTTGATTAAGATTAAATAAATAAAAATAATTACAAAAGCTAATATTTTTATTAATTTTACTAATAATTAACAACTATATAGGAATGGCAACGAGTGGGTTTGGGTCGAGGCACCCCATCCTTGTCCCCTTCTCATAGTCAAGACACTCTACCCCGCCCTTAGTGTTATGCAAGTTCAGGGTAATGCACCCACTCGTTGTTAAGGATGGAGAACCTTCGAATTTTCTTATCTCGTCCTCAGTATCAAGTGAGTTTAGGGCCAGGCACCCACTCCTTGTTAGGGATAGATAATCATTGAATTCGCCGCCTCATCCTTAATGTTAGGTGAGTTCAGGGCAAGGCACCCACTCCTCATCAAGGATGGGGAATCCTTGAATTTTCCCCACCCTGTCCCTAGTGTCGGGCGGGCTCAAGGCAAGGCACTCACTCCCTGCCAACCTAATATTCATTTAAATGACAAAAATGATCAAAAAGATGTATTGAGTAGAGGTATAAATCGGGTTTGGTCGCCCGTAGCACGACACGGCTTGGTACGACTGTATGGGCCAATGGACCATGCCAGACTTGGGGTTTCAGGTTGGCCAAGCCGCTCGCGGCCTATGGGCTTATAATGGTTGTGTTCGGCCCATCTGAAGAACTAGTCATTGGAGACCCCCCAACAGCTAGTTTCAACAATTTTCGGAGGGTTATAGAAATCCCACCAATAGCTATATAGGGGGTATTTATGTATTTTGGATTTAAGAGGAGATAAAAAGACAATATTGCCTCCAAACAACTGTATACCAACTAGTTTAGGGGTACTTAGGTAAAGTGATAAATGACTTTATAATGACCAAAATACCCCTCCTAACAACTAAAAAATAGCTAGTTTTAGGGTATTTTGGGGAATTAAATTATTTACAATGCCTATAAATAGCCTTACCCTCCACCATTCTCATCACACCAGTTCTCATACTCTCATAGTCTCTTTCAAATCTTAATCTCTTCTTATACAACATACATCATACTCCCATACTCTCTATATTCTCCAATTCTCAACTTCATTCAAGTTTTAACAAGAAGAAATCTTGGTCGAGTATCTCAAATAGCAATTTGGGATACTTGGTGGCTTTAATCATTGAAATCAAGTTGAAATCTGGAACAAACAATCTAGATAAATGCAATTAAATTATTTTTTATTTTTTATAATTAAAAAATGGCCAACTCCTCCTCTCGCTCTCGACACCAATTCGTCAACATGGTCAATGTTGAAGATGTCGATGTTCAATCACAATATGATAGTGTTAGTGCTGATATGGATGCTGCTAATATTGTCGATATTCCCACCCCTGGTACTGCTACTAGAGGTAGGGGAAAGAAAAAGGATAACACTAGGTTGATTAGTTCGGTTTGGACAATATTTAAAATAGAGGAGGTTAAGGGGAAGGAAAATAAAGCCGTTTGTCAAAAATTTAGGAGTGACTTTAGTTATAATAGTGGTGGTGGTACTGGCCACTTAGGCAAACATTTGAAACACCATTTGATGAAAGAAAAATAACAAAAAGAAACATCACAAGCACAAATAGAAAGTGAGATTTTTGGTACTTTTAAATATTCTCAAGAAAAAATGAGGCAGGAATTAACAAAACATATTATGCATGTTGAACATCCATTTTTATTAGTTCAAGATACTAAGTTTGAAAAATTATTACGTAGAACCGTAAATCCACAATTTGAAAAAGTTTCTAGAAATACTATTCGAATAGATGCTTTAAAATTTTTTTATTCATATAAATAACCTTTAATTTTTACATTATCAAATCGTAATTCTAAAATTGCAATTACTTATGATATTTGGACATTTATATTTAACAAAAGTTATAGGTGTTTTACCGGTCATTTTATTGATGAAAAATGGCTTTTACATAAAATAATTCTAAGTTTTACTAGGTTTGAATGGCCGCATGCTGGCCCAATTATTGCTACAAGTATTTTAAATACTTAACATATTTATGAAATTGAAAATAAACTTTTTCTCCTAGTTTTGATCATACTAGTCATAATGATTCAATAGTAAATATTTTATATTCTCACTTCAAACCATTTTTAGATGGTAAATTAATTCATATTAGATGTGCATATCACATTTTAAATTTATGTATTCAAGATGCTTTAAATATTATTACTCATCATAAAATTAGAAATTGTATAATATATATTAAAAGTTGTAGACAAAGAAAACAAGAACTTAAATATTTATATCAAAATTATGGTTTAAAATATAAACATTTTGTATTAGATGTTCAACATAGATAGAATTCTACTTATTCTATGTTAGGAAGTTGTATTGCTTACAAATAAATTCTTATTAATTTTTATTAGACAAAAATGCCACACAATCCTATACTTGAGGAAAATTAGAAAATGGCAATTTGTATAAAAGATTTTTTACAATTTTTTTATGACGAAATTAATGAATTTTCAGATGTTTATTACTCAACTAGTTGTCTTTTAGTTATTCAATTATTTATAATTAGTGAATGTTTTGCAAAATATAAGAAAAAACCACAAGTTCATAGTACTATAGAAATAATGGAAAATAAATTTAAAAAATATTGGGAGAAATTTTCTTCCCTTTATTGCTTAGTTGTAGTATTGGATCCTAGGATTTAAAGGTGTAAATCGAGTCGTGCCGTTAGTGGCCTAGCCCGACTTTGGATTGGCTTGACACGACACAACACGACGGCATGTGGGATGCGCTAGTTCTAGGGTTCGAAGTCTATAGGCCGACATGACACAATGGTCCACCCGCAGTCCACAAGCCGACATAGCCAAGCCCATGACATAGCCCGTCACAGCCCAAGGACCCATAGTGGTCGAGCTTGACCTGTTCGAGAACTAGCCATTGGGGACTCCACCCCCAATGACTAGTTTCAGCTTTTTTTTTGGGGGGGGTTATATAAATACCACCAACAGGGAGCTAGAAAATATAACAACTATTTTACGGGGGAGAAAAAATGACACAAATGCCCCCAATAACAATATAACAACTATTTTAGGGGGGCAATTTGGATAAAATGATAAATAACTTTATAATGACCAAAATACCCCTTCTAATAACTAAAAAACGACTAGTTTTATGGTATTTTGGGCAATTGACTTATTTTTAATTTCTATAAATAGCTCTATCCTCCACTATTCTCATCACACCAATTCAACAATTCTCTTAATCTCTTCTCTAGTTCTCGTATTCTCAAGTTTCAAACTCATAATCTCTAAAATTCTCAATCTCTCATACTTTCTCTAAACTTCGATTAACTAATTCTCCAATTCCCAACTTTATTGAAGTTTAAATGAGAAGAAGGCTTGTTCAACCAACTCAACTATCTCAAGTTATCAATTTGGGAGGCTTGGACTCTTGGAGTTGAAAGGCTTCGATAAAATCAAGTTGGGATTTTGAATCGGCAATCCTGATAAGTCTAATTAAATTAATTTTTAATTTTTAGAATTAAAAATAAATGATCAGCTCCTTCCAAAACTAATTCCCCAACATGTTCAATGTCGATGATATTCAGTCACATTATGATAGTATTAACACTGATATGGATGCTATTGATATTGATGGAACTTCCACCCCTAATATTGATACTAGGGAAAAGAAAAAGAGGGCTACAAAGTTGATTAGCCTGGTTTGAAAATTATTTAAAGTAGAGGAGGTTGAGTGGAAGGGAAAAATAATTGTTTGCCAAAAATGTAGGAAAGACTTTAGCTATTGCAACAACGGTGGCACTGCCCATTTGGGCAGACATTTGCTCACCCATGAGAAGGAAAAAGAAGAAGGGAGAGAAACAACACAAACACAAATTGGGCGAGAGGTTTTGGCACATTTAAATATTTTCAAAAAAATGAAGCAAGAATTAGCAAAATACATTATGCATGTTGAACAACCATTTTTGTTGGCTAAACATACTAAATTTGAAAAATTGTTACATAATTCTGTAAATCCACAATTTTAAAAAGTTTATAGGATTACTATTAGATTAGATGCTTTAAAAAATTTGTTCATTCATATAAACAAAATTTAATTTGTATGTTATCGAATCTTAATTCTAAAGTTGCAATTACTTCTGATGTTTGGACTTCTAAATTTACCATTAGTTATATTTCTGTTATCAGTCATTTTATTAATGAAAATTGACTTTTAAATAAAAGAATTTTAAGTTTTGTTAAGCTTGAATGTCCACGTATCGGCCCAGCTATTGCTACAAGCATTTTAAATACCTTACATGCCTATGAAATTGAGAATAAATTATTTTCTATTAGTTTGGAAAATGCTATTAACAATGACTTAACAATAAATATTTTAAAATCTCTATTAAAACCATGTTTAAATGGTAATTATTTCATATCAGATGTGAATGTAACAACTTAAATTTATGTATTCAAGATGTTTTAAATATTATTTCTACTCATATTTCTAAAATTAGAATTGTATTATATATATTAAATGTTCTGGAGCATGAAAACAATAATTTAAATATTTATGTCAAAACAATGGTTTAAAATATAAACATTTTATATTAGATGTTAAACATAAACGGAATTCTACCTATGCTATGTTAAAAAGTTGTATTTCTCACAAACAAATTCATAGTGATTTTTATAATGCACAAATGCCTAATGATATTATATTTGAGGAAGACTAGGAAATGACAATTTGTATAAAAGATTTTGTAAAAATTTTTTATGATGCAACTAATGGATTATTGGGTCTTTATTATCCAATTAGTTGTAATTTACCTTATCAATTATTGGTGATTAGTGATTGCATTGCAAAATATAGAAATAATTCACAATTTAAAAATATTGTTAAAATAATAGAAAAATAATTAAAAAAAATGTCGTGAGAACATTTCTCCTATTTATTGCTTAGCTATAATATTAGATCCTACGATTATGAAAGATAGTTTAGATATTTTACTTGAAACATATTGTGAAAATATGAATATTGAAATTAGAAATAAAAAATAAGAAATTAATATTTTATCATTAGAAATGTACAGTTTATATGAATCTGAAATAATAGGAAATAATTCTACAAGTTGTACAGTTGTATCTTCCACTTTTAAACTTGAGCCTAGTAGTAGAAGAGAAATTTTTTTATTTAATAAGTAGAAGGTAGAAATCTATTTTCATTTACTAAACTTAATTTTTATGTACAAGCAATTTTTTTCTACTTTAGGTGAAGGAATAAATAATTTTGATATTTTAACTTGATGGAGTGACCATTCAAAAAACTATACAATTCTCGCTGCCATGGCACATGATCTAATAACCCCTCTACTGTTTACAGTTCCATTGGAGTCTCGTATTAGTGTAAATACTAAGGTGTTGGATGACAAGAGAAGTTGTATGAATGATGAAAATATAAATATGTGCATTTATTTTAAAGATTGGCTGAATGGTGAATATAGATTACATGACAAAGGGGGGTATGACACTACACCCAATATTTCACTAGAAGTAGATGATGAAAGTCATGAACAATAGGAGAAAATTATAAATGATGAAGTCAATATTTTTTGTATACTCATTCAATAGTTGTATAGCATTTTTTCAAATTATTGTAAATTTTGTTTTAATTCTATTTAATTTATTTGCCTTTTTTAACAATTTAATTTTGTATTTTCAATTTGTAACTATATAGTATATTTTATATTTTATTAATTTTATTTTCCAATTTTTATATTTCATTCATCCAAGTATCCAATCATTTTATGCTTTGTAATTTGTATCATTCAAATTTAAATGAAATAAAATTCCTATTTTTATTCCAATTTGTTATTCCATTCTTATTTGGTCAAGTATTTTTTTTTCATTTATTTGTTAGATTTCACATTTCTTATTTTTTCAAATTGTGCCCAAAGCCCAAAGGAAAGTTAAACATTTTAGTTTTACACTTTTAATTAGCAAAGAAATAAAAAAATATAAAATATAAAAAAACAAAAAAATGTAAAATACCGGTTTGACCCACGCCCAAGGCCTAACCTGTAGCCCAATGCGGCACAGAGGTTAAGTAACTTTCTTGATCATAGCTGTAACGAACTAGAGGTCTAGAAAACCGAGTAAATCTTCTAAGTTGGATATTATTATCTAGAATTTGTGTGTTATCTCCCATTACTCTTAAGCTCTTTTCATCAAGAACAACTTCTTGATGATGATTGTTCAGGATGTATTCATCTTCCAAGAAATGGCATTTCGACTAACAAACACTTTTTTTTCTTGTGGGTCATAAAAGAGATACCCTACGGAGTCCTTGGAGTAGCTTACAAATAGGTAGCAACTGGTTTGGATTGCAATTTGTTCGTATTTGTCTTTTGATATATGTTGAACAATTCCATATTTTCAGGTATCTTACACTTAGTTTCTTACTGGTCTATAGCTCATAAGGAATCTTTAGGAACGGGTTCGTTAGAACCAGATTCATCACGTAAATTGCAGTCTCCAATGCATACCCCCAAGAGGATATGGGTAACTCTGAATGGATGAGGAGTGATCGGACCATATTAAATAGAGTTCGATTTCTTCATTCTGACACATTGTTTAATTGTGGTGTAACAGGAAGAGATAAGTATGATGCAACCTCATTGTCTTTTAAATAGTCCCTGAATTCGTCAGAAAAATATTCACCTCCTCGATCTAATCAAAGGGTTTTGATCTGTCTCCCCTAACTGTTTATCGACTTGTTATCTAAACTCCTTAAGCATTTCAAAAGATTCAAACTTATTTCCCATACATTAGGTAATTCTAACCATACTGAGAATAATCATTGGTGAAGGTTATGAAATAACAATGTTGATTCTGTCTCCTAACATTCATGGGACCACATACATTAGTATGTATAAGGTCAAGTGTGCTTGTATTTCTTTGATGCTTACCTATAAATGACATTTTTGCCATCTTGCCTTGGAGTCAAGTGTGCCTATACTCCTTTCGTTTTGTTGTCATCTAACAATTTAGTGAACTGTTCGTGTGCCACTTGTGATAAAATGAACGATTAATTAGTTCAGACCATAATATTGTTTCGTGTTTTCTTTCATAAAATGGAATGTTATCTCTATTCCATCTCCATTTGTTTATCTTTGGGATTTCCCTCCTATCTCAATGTTGAAGACACAGTTTATGTCCCTGAAAATGTGAAAAATTACATAGGTGCGTAGGGTCAATTGTTTTAGCTGCATAACCCCATTACTTTTTGTGAAAGATCACATATCCACCCATCTAATGAAGTTTCCCTTTGGCATCTATTAGACAATGTTCATTATCATTTTAGGTTAAACTTTTTAATTGGTAAAGGCATACCCATTATATCGGGAGCCCCAATGTACTGTGGAAGAGTCTTATATTTTAGGATAGCCCCCCCCACTAGTCTATGACGCACATATCATCTTATGAAACAATCCCATTGGTTGTCTCAATGAAATGAATAACCCAATTTTATGGTGCATCTTCACCTACCAATTCAACCCATTTTTATGCTGATGACGGAAGGCAATTAGAGATATCATCTTATGATATTCCCTATCTCATTGCACTTATATTAATCATGAGGTAGGGTGTATATCAGTCACTAGGCTAGATTTAGGTTATACCAACGTAGCTCTCACTGACTTTTATAAAGTCAGATTCAAATGGGCCTTTAATGGGCTACGGTCCCGTGAAATTCCTCTTGGGGAGGAAGATATTGAGGGGGTCCATTAGAAAATTAGATCATGTAATAATCCATGGGCATCATGGCAATGATGTGCATTCAGCCATGATGATCGTGGAGAGCCACATAAGTCAATACATGGGCCAAGCACTTATGCCACATGAACAAAACACATCCATTCAACACATCACATTCATATATATAATTGATCCATATCAATTTAAAACTTATAAAACTCATATCCATTTAGATTAACACATAATCACCCATCAATGGACCAAATTATCTATTAATTTTATCTTAGTATATGGGCTAAACTGTAAAAAGTAATTTGGCCCATATAGCAGTCCATGCTGAAATGGGAAAGTCTTGCTTTAATCTAACATAAAAGGGTTTTTCAAGTATGGGCTGAATTGGACCATGCAATGGGCCATCAAACCCCTGGCCTAAAATCAATTTTTGGCGACTTAAATAGTGATCCAAGGGAATGTGATCAGACCCCAAAGAACCATAGGCTTGGCACAACAAAATTGGACCAAAACTATGTCAGACCGACCTAGGGTTCGGTGTCCAAAACATGTATCAATTCACATAGGTAATAACATGAAATTTCCAGTTATGATTCACAATCATATAAACAAATAAATATCAAATAATCAAAAATAAATGGTTAGGGCTGATAGAGTGATGGTTCGAAATCTAGACAAAAACTACATCCCTACGAATCTGCAATCTACAGATCGATCTCCATCTACAATCTTTAACTTCTTTGCAAGCTCCAGTGATTTCTACGGTGTAAAAAAAAAAAGAAATATGTAATTTCTATTGCTTATATAAAAAAACCTAATACGTTCTTTCTAGAAAAGAAAAATAATTAATTATAGACCAAATAATCAAATTAATAAATTTGGTGTGAACCGATCTTGCCACCATCAAGAGTTTGATCTCCATAATAAGTTCAGCCCAAGATTTCAAAAATCTATAATAGAACAATTCTATAATATATTAGAATATATCTATAAAAATTTCAGATCATAGGCCCACTATGAGAACCGAATTCTCAGAGATTTCTGCTAACTATTCAAATCGGCTAGACTAGTTCTTGTCGATTTGAATTTCGGTTCAAATTAGGTTTGATTCAGTCCAAGGGATAAACTAGTACTCCGATACTATTGTTGGAAGGTTTAGGATCCATCATATGGATGGCCGAACCATGCTAAATGGCTGGGAGAATTTTAAAAAATTTCCTAATCCTTCTAGGAATTGAATTCCCTATGTTTTGAAAATATGTATTTTTTAGAATTGGTCTTGAACTGAATCACACCAAACTTGAAACCAAACAAAAAGGGAGATTTATACTTGATATGAATACCACAAATGTAGATCCTCGAGGTGGAAGTTCACACCCAAATCAGTCATAAAAATAGCCTCCGTTGAAAATGGCATAGTGTGTAGGTGAAGCTCATTCAATAACATAGTTTTCAGCAAAACTACAACCTAACTGCTTCGATCGAACTAGGGAAGGTGAGCCTGATATTCCCTAAATTTTTGTTGCAAAAATTAGAGGAAATTTGATCTAAATCAGTCCCAGGTAGCTGATGTCAAATTGGGAAAAAATGGGAGACAAAAGGGTGCAGAGAAAACTAGAAACTGTAAAAGTATGAAGTTGTCTTGGACAGGTTCGCCCACCATCTTTTATAATTTTTTATGGAGTTATTTCCTAATCTAATTAAGAGATAACCCATATCTAAATCAGATATGGACTCTAATTAGAGATATACCTTATATTCTAATAAGATTAGGTGCTCCATACCCAGATCCAAACCTAGATTTTCCCCATGTAACATGACTAGTTGTTATGTAACAACTTAATTAATCATATTAATTTTAGTCCTTAGGCCCATCAGCCATAAGGCTCACGACCCGAGGGTGTTGCATGAACAACTTAAGCTTGATTTGTATGGCATGAGTCCCTACAATGACCTCACATAAGTCCACATGGGTTCGGCCAAACCTCTGTCAAATGACTCGGCTGAATTAACTACTAAACACAGTGAATCCCTGAGCACATCACTATGGGTTCAATATGGGCCCAACATTTATACTTAAACAATCATTGAATTCAACCACCCTATGAAGACCCAAGGATAACGAACTTAAGTAAGATAAAGTTCATCATATAATCTGCCCTTAGTGGTCCCTTACACTTAACCTCTCGGTCCATAATGATCAAACACTACCTAACAGGGAAGGACCTCTCCCTTGGTTACAAGGTGCAATGTGACACTTTTTGCTTGGATGGGTCCCGAGAATTAAAACCTTTTACAAACAATTTTCATAAAACATTAATATCTCTCTCTCTCTCTCTCTCTATATATATATATAGAGAGAGAGAGAGAGATAGATATCATATAGATATATTTCACAAACTAAATCTTAAACACAATTGAAATCCACTACCGATAATTTAGGTTTCCATCAAAGGGAGTGTAAGCCCTATCATTCACTTTGTCTGACAAAGGGGTCGATCCAATCACTATGATCACCCACTCAAGTGAATTCTCAGACTGCCCCAATATGCCCAGGTTTTGACCCTCAATGGATCTCATTGATTGGTATATCAAAGACAACCCAATCCAACACCTAGTGCAGTACCATAATCGAGTATAGGGATTATGTGTAATTTTTTAGTTTTTCCCATTAATCCCCAAGGTCCAAGGCATAATTTGAAAATGGACTGGGTTCAGTGTTTCATCCAAACACACACCGCATGTGCTTTGGGTCAAACCTTAACAGGTGAGACAAGCTGCCCTAACTTCTTTGGCAGCACATCAGTGTCAGCCTTCGCAAGATAAATTCCCCAAGTTTATCCAACGGTAACATTCTAAAGTAACACGAGTCTCATAAGTGTTCAGTAGGAGTAATCTCATAGAAACATGACAATATCAACATGAAGCACTAATGTACTTTTATTCATTTACAATAAATGTATATTATATCAATCTGATTGGAGCTAAGAGCATACACTGTCTAATAGAAATCTACTACCAATTCATCAGCAAGTTCATTTACTGAATTTAATTTTTATTTATAAGCATGTCATTTTACTTTAATTGATTCCTACGACAACAAGGGATGGGATAATTTTGATATTTTAGCTCGGTGGAAAGGACATGAAGAAAACTATCCAGTCCTTGCTGCCATGGCATGTGATATACTAACCCCTCTGATGTCTACAGTTTCATCGGAGCCTTGTTTTAGTGCAGGTACTAGGATACTAGACGACAAGAGAAGTTGCATGAATGATGAAAGATTGGAGATATGCATCTGCCTTAAAGATTGGTTGAATGTTGAAGATAGATGACAAGACAAAAGAGGGCATGACATTACACCTGATGTTTCACCTGAAGCAGATGATGACAATCAAGGAATTGATTAGATGAAGATGTAGGTGGAGGTAGAACTTGAAGAAAAACAATGAAGCCAATATTTTTTATTCTTTTGTGTAATCAATATTTCATTATTTTAATTATTGCAATTTTTTAATTTTTCAAATTATTAAACTTTTTAGTTTTATTTATATTAGTTCTTATTTTTTCAACAATGTAATTTTTTTATTTTCAATTTATAAATGTATTATATTTTTTTACATTTTATTCCTTCTTATATATTTCATTCATCCATTGTCCACTGACTATTGTATTATTCAAATTCAAGAAATAAAATTCCTATTTTTTCTAATTTGTTAAGTATTTAAGTATTTTCTTTTAATTTCTTTGTAAGATTTTTTAATTTTCCAATCTTTCCCAAAGCTTAAAGGAATTATTGAATTAAGGAAAGTAAGTGTTTTAGCAAAAAACAAAAAACAAAAAACAAAAAAAAAACAAAAAAACACAAAAAACAATTTTGCTCGATTGGGCCCGGCCCGTAGCCCAGCTTGAAATGGGCCAGGCCCACTACATGGTCCGCAGTCTGCCCGGCCTAGGCTCGTGCCATGGGCCGTGCTGCACCGACCACCAAAGTATCCTAGGGGAGGGAAGCACTCCCGGTCCAGCCCGCACTTCACACAAGCTGCACGTGGGTCATGTCGTGCCGACGCAACACAACCCGATTTTCACCTCTAGTACTAAGTATCAACCACATTGTAAATTTCTAAAATTGCACTAAATTTCTTTAATTTTCAAAAATATAATTTTATAAAAATTTTAAAAATTTTATTACATTTGTGTAATCTTGCAAACTTACTCAAATTTAAAATGGTTTATTTACCCAATTTTTTAGAAATTGGTTACAGAGTTTTAAATTTCTATAAAATGTTTTTAATTAACAAGAATTTAATAGTATTTAGTGAAAATACTTTAAAAAGTAATGATGAGTTAATTAATAACACTATTTATTATTTTTTTTGTAATTTACTAACTGTACTAATAAGAATATTTAATTTTTGGTAATTTATTAACTTTTAGTAATAACGCTATTTAATACTCATTGAATATGGGTTGGATTAAATATTAACCATATTTAACTATTTATTAACTAATATGAATATTTTAAATGAGAGAGTGGATATAGATTGGGATGAGATATTTTAGGAAATGATTGGGGAGTGGGGTAACATGATAGGTTTCTAATGGCTTAGAAAAGATACCTTAGAAAAGTGATTCTAGGAATATTTTTAGGTAGTTGGGTTCAAAATGGTGACATGGCTTAATGGGAGTGGTGGGAAGAGAAGAGGAGAGAGTCCAGGAAAATGCAAAGTGGGGGTAAAGGAGAAGGAGAGGCATGCTGATGTGGACCATCTTGGTATATATATACTAGTAGGGACCTGTGATGCACAGACTTTATTAATTAAAGCTGAACAATAAAAACATATAAGAGTAGATAATTGTTTTATAACTTTTTAAATAATTAATAATTATTTATATTTTATATACTATTTTTAATAATGTTTTTGAAATACAAAAATAACAATAATTAATTTCAACTTGGGTTGTTCATCAAATCGATGAATCAAACAAACTGACCAACTTCCTATCGGCTTTGGTTTAGCAAATTTCCCAACCCAACCAGATTGGGTGAGTTTTGGTTTGGCCACTTGTAAATCAACCCGACCTGACCAGAGATATATATTAATATTTTATATTTAAAATATATTTTTTAATACTAAAAAGTGGAAAATCTGCATATTTGTTAGTCTAAAACATCTTATATAAGTTTAAATTTTTAATTTATTTTTTAATAATACCATTGTTATATTGTAAATATAAATATAATTTTTAAAGTTTAAATCTTTTGAACCAACTGACCAAATCGAAAACCAACCCAAATCTATACAAGTGTTTTCAACCTGTTGTTGACTTAACCAAGTGAACTATTCGAATCACCATCTAGTCTTGATTTCAGGTCAAGTCCTATTGAAACCCATCCTTTGGAAAAGTAGGAAAATTCCCATATTTCTTAGACTAAAATATTTATATTATAAAATATAAAATTAATTTATTTTTTAATAATATGATTGTAATTTTTTAAGTTTAAATCTTTTAAACCAATTGACCAAACTGAAAACTAACCCAAACTGATACCAGTGTTTTAAACTCGTTATTGACCTGACCGGTTTAACTGTTCGAATCATCACATGGCCTTGATTTCAAGTTAGGTTCTATTTAAACCTACCTTCGTTAGAAAACCGTCTAACCCAAATGACTCAACGTTGACATATTCGACCTAGTTACTTAATCCACTTGCTTTGAGCTTATAAACATCTGGGTCCATCTTTTTCAATCTCAAGAAGTAACTTTGTATCTTGGTGCAAGTTAAGCATTTGTGTTCTACTTTGACAATTTATGTGGACTTGGTAGTTAACAACACCAAGCTATGGAGAATGGATTTAATCATGCAAGAAAACACAACCCGGTTTTGAATGCGGTTGGCTAGTTGAGTTATTAAATAGGGAAGCATGTAAGAATGAACCAACCCAAGTCATAGAAATCAGTGTCATTGAAAAAACACATGAACTATGATAATGTAGAGATTTCTCTAAACATAAAGTTTACTCAATCCCTCCAAAACCCTGCAATTGAAACCTCAAATGCATATCTATTGAAATTAAAATAAGGACCCTTGCTTGATTGAACATTTCCATTCAATCATTTTTATAGCTAGTCAATCCATGAAGCTCAAGAAAACACCCTATAGTACCACGAGTTATTATATGTTGAAATTAAAATATGGATACTTGCTTGATAAAACATTTCCATTTAATTGTTTTTACAATCAATCTATGAAACTCATGAAAATGCCCTATAATGCCACGAATTATTTCTGTTGAAATTAAAATAAGGAGCCTTGATAGACCATTTCCATTTAATTGATTTTATAGTCAATCTATGAAATTCATGAAAATACCTTATAACTCCATGGTAAATTTGAAAATGTTAATTTTGATTTAAATGTCCAAAGTTAGTAAAAAGCACAAAATCATAGAGCATCTTATGATGAAATGAAATTAATCCCTTTAGTAATGAAACTTATGGATATTCTTCAGGAAAATATCAAACTAAAGCATTTGATTCTTTCCAATAAGGGATATGACACAATTTCAAACACTCAAATTTGAGATTTGCAATCTTTGATTCAAAACTCCAAATCTTGGATTTCAAAATCCTCCCCATCCCAAGTAGTTAAAATGAAGTTAAAACCTGAATGGGTCACATCAACAATAATCAAGTGGCAATGGATTTTAAACAATCGAGTGGCAATGGATCTTAGATTATTAGAAGGGAAATTTCCCGATTAGTACCCTATACTTTGGGCCTAGTGCCATTTTGGTCCTCAAACTTTAAAATGCGACAATTTAGTACCCAATCTTTTTAAACGTGACAATCCAGTGCCTACCGTTAACTAGCTGTTAATCATCCATTAAGTGGCATTTCAAAAAGACACAAATGCTTTCAGGTGTTATTTATTTTTCTTTATCAACCATCTAAACATTGACAAAAAATAACAGTCCCAAATCTTTGCCTTTTCCATTCAAGAAAATTGGGGTCATGTTTGAGTGGGCATTCTGGTGACCCCAACTTTCTTGAATAGAAAAGGCAAGGACCTAAGACTAATAATTTTTTGTCAATGTTTGGATGGTTGATAAATAAAATTAGATGACACTCGAAGGGCATTTATGTCTTTTTCAACTACCACTTAATGGCTAATTAACAATTAGTTAACAACAGGTATTGGATTGTCATGTTTTGAAAGCTTGAGTACTAAATTGTCGCATTTCAAAGTTTGGGGACAAAAGTGACACTAGGCCCAAAATACAAGGTACTAATGGCTAAAATGAAGTCAAAGAAAACAAAGAATTAAAAAAGATAATGAATGTAAATATACAATTTTAGAAATAATCTATAAAACTCACTTGGACAATGATGACGGGGTCATGTATATAATGGTGGGTCACACTCTTCTCAAAGCTCGACACATGGGGAAATAGCTTCCTCGAAGACCACAACTTTGCTTCATGTACCCTTATCATAAACCACTCCTAACTCAATTTTTTAATCAGTTTCAAAGAGAAACCGTTGTTTAGTCATCATCATTACACATCAGATATAAAAATACTTTCTTCTCACAATATTGGTGCTAGACAATAAGACCTCAACTTCTAGCAATGTGGACACCGGTAAGGGCTCTGTAGTCACTGGTAACCTCCTAGAATTCGATTTTTGACATGTAATTAGCAATATGAGAAAAAACCATTGAAATCCTTTCAGTTTCAAATCTAAAACCCTCTAAGTCAAGTACAAACGTGAGAAGAAGTTTCAAACAAAAATATGATTTACCTGTTTGAATATAGAAATGGAAGTTACCATTGTTTCCAAACCAATTTCAATTAGTTTTCAAAGCATGAAATAAAAATGATGAGGGGTAATTTGGTCCTTTGAATAGCATTGAGACACGTATCACTTTCGGACAACTAGATGACAATTCAACATCGAGTAAGCAAGGCACCTCGACAGAGCGGCTAGCAGCACCTCGTCCAAGGCCGACCTATAGTACCTCGGCTTGGCTGACCCAAAGGGCCTTGGTGTAAGGAGCGACCTCCTCCGAGGACTGGCCGAGCTAAGGTAGGTACAGGTAATGACCTACGAGATGTGCCCGCTGATGTGTGCACAATTTACACATAATTTATGAGGTTTTATGCATGGTTTTTAGGCTGGTTTGTGTGAGTTTTTACCCCAATTTAGCTTAATTTTAGGAAATTAATAAGGGAGAACAATTTAGAGAAAAGAAATCACAAAACCAAGAAAAATGAGCTAAATTGGAGGTAATTCAGCCCAGCTGAAACAAAAGCCCAGCTAAGAGGTCAAAGGAGGGTCATTCGGCCCATGAAGCTCTTGTTGCACTCTTTGGGAGAGCCCAAAGAGAGAGACCAGCCACAACCTTCCAAGGGAGCCTATCTTGCCCAACAAGAAGGAGGCCCATTAACAGCTCAAGAGCAGCCCAAGTTGCAGCCAAAGGAGGCTAAGGGCGGCAACTTCTAGAAGAGTTTAAGAGAGACTAAGGGCGACAATTTCTAGAAATCTTGGAGAGCTTAAGGAAAAACTGTATAAGGAGAAATCTTGGAGGGAAAAAGGGGTTCAAACATTTTGAAGTTTAGCTCTTTGGAAGATTCAAACCTTGAGTTCGAATTCTTGGAGGGAGAAGAGAGAGATAGGCGCAAGAGAGGAAAAGAAAGGAGATTCAAGAAACTTCAAGAGGAGAAGAAGCAGAATTTGAAAGGTGAAGAAGCCATTGGAGATCTAGGTTGTCTTCTTCCTTGAATGCGCCATTGGTAATTGAAATCAGCTAGGGTTTCATTTTGTTTTCTCCATTAATTTTCCTTTCTTGCTGTAATTGAAGCATGGTTTCTGTAATTTCATACCTGTAATTAGCTTTCTATGTTCATTTGAATAGATTAGATGCAATCTTGATGTTTCTTGATTAGGAATTTGATTGTTAGAAATGCTAGCCGAATTGTTGTTTTGTAATTTCAGATATTGATTTTGTAATGTTTGAATTGTTTGAGAAAGAATTTAGGCAATCTTAATTCTGTTTGGCCGAACTATTCTTGATTCTTGGAAGTTCTAGAGTGCTTGAGAAAGACTCTAGAATTTTGGATTTGCTAATTAAGAACCGAATTGAGTGCAAGGTTAGAGATAACTTGCACAATTCGGTTGGTGTTTATTCAAGCTGGAGTGATGCCTTAGAATGTTTAAATCTTAATGCATGCATTGGGATTAGATTCTTGATAGAGATATAAGAATCATCACTCATGCATAAAATGAACATGCGCTTGAGATAGGTTGTTTATTGCTTTGGGGTTTCACCAAACTAAGGTTGAATCCTAATCTAATCGAATGGCCTAAAGAACTAATTGTTGAACCAATTCTATGCATACTTAGCTTGTTTTCTCAACTTGCATGCAAGATGTTTGAGCCAATATGTTAGAGATAGTTTGCGAGTTAGGAATTCAGTTGTAGGTTAGATATACATTTCAGTTTATCAAATAATAAAAGGTTGATATACTACTAATAGTTGCTACATAAGTCCTTGTGGGAAACGATACTCTATTCATCATTCTATTACTTGTGCGGTTAGTGCACTTGCTAGTGTGGCAACTACACATCACTCGTTGACTTATTCTTTATGCTCATCATCAAGACTGGATTCTCTGGGAGTAACGATGCTCGATCGTTAAGCCCACCTACCCGCATTGTCTGTCTCAGAGTTGATCGAACGAACCTTAGACCTCTACGTGGAATATGTAACTAACAGATATATTTTCTCTGAACTTAGCAGGAGCGGCTCCCCGAGAATCTTGGACCCGTTGCAAAGGGTCTTTAGGCCCTTGCACCTATATAAAGGCATCACTCTCTTGAGAGAATGTATGTGCGATTCAACTCTCGCATACTCTGATATGCTAGCATTTTAAATTCTCTCTAAAACTTCCAAATTGTTGACTTAAGCATAAGAGTGCTCACCCCAGGTAAAACAACCCAGGCACTCTAGTTCCATTTCCCTATAGGTCATCTCAGAAAACTACACAGCTCGTCATTCGCGTAGTTTGCAAATTGAGCTATCTTCCAATTCAGCCTTAGCTCGGTTTCGGAGTCATCCTCCAACAAGAAACTTCCCAGCTCAGCTTCTGAGTCACTTGCCAGTAAGGAGCTGCTGGATCGCGCTCCATCAAAAAAGAACACAGAAAGTCGTGTCTTACAATAGTTTGGTTGTTAGTTCTTAAAGGATAGAAAAAAAGATCACAAAGAGCGGTTTCTGGCATTTTGCATCATCAAAATAGGAGATAAAAAATAAGGAGAAATTGAAAACCGAATCTGGGACATTTTGCAGCATGTGACAAAGTGGAATAAAACTGATTCTTAATTCATTAGTAGAGAGTAATGCATAATCACGTCTTGTTAAACTGGGCATGTAACTTCCCACTTATTTCAAAAATCTAATGGAAGAAGGAACTCTTTTGGCAAGTTCCCTTTTCTTGTTGGTCATTTGGCAAGTTTCCACTTCTGTTAGGATTGTAAATTTTTAAAACTGTGATGATGTGGCCTAACGGGAGGGGCTCAAAAATATGAATGTTGTATTTTCACGTCATAGTTTAAATTTGGGTAAAATACAAAAACCTCCTGTATAGTTTCTGACAATCATAAAAACCTCCCGTCTATTTTTCAAAAATTCAACAAATACCTTCCTTCCGTCAATGATCAAGACAGAAAACGTTAAAGAGATGATCGTTTTTTTCAAAATACTTATTTTACCCTTTTACGAATTAATGTGCGTCTATTTTTACTAAAATAGACCTATTCATCTTCTTCCTCACAACGCACAGTGGTATAATGGCAGTGCCCCTCCAATCACCGATAGTTCATATGGTATGGCCATATACTTCTCTGTTTGGTTGGATTTGCCTCATCAGTAAATGGAATCCAACGAATTCTCATTGCCCAATTTCCTAGTGTCTCAGCTTCACTGGTCACAACTCTCTACCATGCTCCAGAACGTTGTTGGTACTGATTTTTGGTTCATCTATAACAAAAAAAAAATTCGTCTCATACCGACATTCGGTGGGTTCTTAATAAATACTGTGGAGGAGATGGACAAGATTGGGCTGGATTATTTCAGAAGGAAAACAACCCGAAACGTTTGGCCGATTGTTGGATTTTAATCTCATAAGAGATTAAATCCAATGAGTTTGATTGGTCAATTACATGAGAAATTGCATTTGCACACTTGATTAAAAAATTAGCTTTTCTCTTACAAAACCCAGTTTTGAACTTGTCCCACACTGGAAAGTTATAAGCTTTGTTTTCAGTATTTTAATAGGAGCTGATTTACACTCCTTAGAAATAATAGAGGAGAGTATGGGGGTTTGATACCATGCAATGCGTGCGCACGGGTGTGCACGCGTGTGTGCGGCACAATGAGACGCTTTAGAGGCACACTTTGCTCGCACCCGCGTGGTGCACTTTAACAGTCATTAACTGTTAAATACTTTTTAAATAGTCACAATGTTTGAAATTGTGACTTTTCAATGTGCCTTTTATGAACAATCACCTACCTTTTCTTCATACATCTTCATAAACTATTTAAAGAGCATGAATTAGACTTCAAAAACATATATTTTCAAAATCCACTTTATCTTTCTCTCTCTCTCTCTCTCTCTCTCTCTCTCTCTCAGTCTGGTCTGCTACTATCTCACAGAAGGTTTGTTCGGAGATTCTTCAACTTTACTGATTGTAGATTCTCGCTCAAGGCTCTGTTGTATCCTGGGAACGGATTTGCCTGTAACCCAACAACAAACTCAGTGAAACTGAGTGGGGGAAAATAACGTTCTAAAAACAATGTCTTCAGACGTGCCTTAGAGCTTCTCCTCCAAAGTTACAGTAACCCCATTTTCCAACATCGATTGGTCCTACTTTTTCTTGCTTCATGAACAAACCTCGTGTTAATCAAGTAGAAGATACCATAAGGAATATCTGTGTCAAATGGCTTAACGCTCATCCTGTGAATTTAATTCTATATGTACCCTTTGATTCTCATAACAATATCTCTCCTTCCCAAATGATGGAACTACCAAAGGCTTTGGAGGCAAGCGGCAAAATTTTCATTTGGGTTCTTAGGCCACCGGTCGAATTCTACATTAATGAGTAGTTTAGAACTGAAGAGTGGATGCCAAATGGATTCGAAGAACGAATGAGGGAGAGCAATCGATGGCTACTAATCCGCAGATGGGTGCCTTAATTGGAAATTTTGTCACATAATTCTACTTGTGCATTTCTTAGCCATTGTGGTTGGAATTCAGTGTTAGAAAGTTTGAGCTAGGGAGTGCTGATAATAGTTGGCCATTGGCTGCAGAGCAATTCTTTAACTCAAAACTGTTGGAGGAGGAGATGGAGGTGTGCGTTGAAGTTGCAAGAGGGAAACTTTGTTCCTCTTGCACACATAAGACTCTAGTGCGTATTTAGCGTGATGAACTCCAACAATGGCAGCTTTAATGGATCGCATGGCAACGGCGATGTCACAGTGAGCAGATCGCATGAGCAAGAGAAGCAGAGTTGTGAAATACTTGTAGGTTTCTTTGACCTGGTTCATCGTTTCTTCGAACAGTTCTAGTGCAGGTGTTGCTGCAACTAGATAATGGGTTACCGATGGATATTTGCCAGTTGTCAAGAGTTGAGACTCAATTTTTAGAATCGCCGCCTTGTACGACGCCACCGCGTCCCTCAGCGAGACCAGCCCCAGTGATTCTCCTTTTTCGGCTCCTGTAAACCTCCTCCAAAACTTGCCTTTCAGATAGACCAGTCGCCTCAACTGTCACCACCGCAACGTCGGCAGCACTCATCTTCTTCAAATCCCAAGGACAATGCACCTCTTGCAAGCCAACATATGCCCTCTTCACTGCCGACACTACTTTGAATACCTCCCCCATTAACACCTCTATTTCCCTCACCTTCTCCACACTCACTAGCTTATTCTTCTCCACACTCACCAGTATATATTGCTATTCTGTAACTTAAGAAATTTGCAGAATGATTAGCTGACCTTAACTTGTGCTCAGATCGTAACGAGAATTTGGATTGGTTGTCTGTCGATTTCTTGTAAAAGGGAATTGAATGTAGAAGTTGCTGATCTTTGATTTCCTTTTCGACGTTCCTCCAATCGGCCTTTTTTGGCTTGAAAAAATAGAAAATCACCGTTACAGGAAATTGATCGGCCTTGCCATTTTCAAGCAACCAGAGGAACAGAGTTTCACCCTTGTACAGAGGGCAAAGGGTATTTTAATAAAAATAGGTATACAATAACTCATATAGAGGTAAAATTGGTATTTTGAAAAAAATTATCATCGGTTTAATGTTTTCCGTCTTGGTCATTGATGAAAGGGAGGTTTTTATCAATATTTTTTTTAAATAGAAGGGAGGTTTTTATGATTGTCAAAAATTTCAGGGAAGGTTTTTGTATTTTACCCTTTAAATTTTTATATATATGTACATTTTAACTCATTTTGTGCATAGTAAAGTTATTTTTAGTTCATTTTTTTATTAATAATATCTAAGATTTTGATGATTTTAGTTTAATTTGCTTATGCTAATTAATATACAATTATAATCTGAAATCAAATTGAATCCTATAGTTATGATTGATTCAAATTCAAATACAAAGGAATCAAAATTGAATATGACTGTACGTGATTTACTTTAATCCATTTGCAACCATACTCTTTCCAACAAAAATTGTGTTGGGACAGTTTTGTTTGGAGAAGATCTTAGTTATTTAACGCTTTAGGCCTTTGGGACATTTAAAGATAATAACTAATATAATATTATAGCCACACATGGATAACATCTCATCCTCTTACATAATATTTTGCAAGGGAGATGTTCCCAATTCACGGGGTAGTGTGTTGTGGGTAGACGTGGGCAAGAGATCTGGAGTCGTTAATGAGGGTGAAAATCAGGCCAAGGTTGACTGTCACATGGGCCATTAATCCAAAGGGTATATCTATGTGGTGTTTGGCATTGATGCCATTGTCCTAGAAAACGGTGACACATCAGTGCCACATTGGAAAAATTGGTGCTTCAGAAAATGGTAACATATTTGGAACCATTTTTCCATAAAAAACAATGCTCCAAACCACGCCTTGGAAATCGATAAGGCGTGGTCTGGGGAAATGCTAAATTTGGCATTTTCTCAACTTGGAACTCATTGTTGCCAATGAAGACATGATGTGGCAGTGATGTGGACTTTCTATAATGGATACCCGTGCTGAAAACATATATGGAACATTGGTACCAAACAAAAGGTATTGTTGTTGCCCTAAGAAACATATTACCTAGCAGCAATGTTTCCAAAAAAAAAAAAAAGACATTGTTTTCTCAGAAAAATGGTGCTTCCAACCCGCACATATAAATCATCGTTTTCTCTGAAGCATCAATGCCAAACATATACCCAGTAGAGCTAAGGGGACATGTCATGTACAGGTGAGAGTTAAATGGTACATTTTAAACAAAATCCACTTAATAATATTATAATAATTAATTATAACTTAAATAATTTAAATTCCCTTCAATGATTCAAAATAAATTCTATTAAAAATAAAAGTAGAATTAATATATAATAAATATTATCATCATTTTAAGATTAATTAATAAAAATAAAATTAATTAAATAATTAATACAAAATAAGAAACAATAACAAAACCTGTTAAACTTAAAAATAATGTTTGGATTGTACTTTGACCCTACTAGTTTTTATAAATGGGTAAGATATGGATTAAACCGGTTCCTGATTGAAACCGGGATAAACCAGAAATTTGGTACGGGGACAGGACCAGATCGGCTCGACACCCGAGACGCTCTGTCCTTCGGCAAAATCGGTTGCGTATTCCAACAGCCCAATTAGAGGATTGGATATTGTCACCTAAAAATCACGTGTTCCGTTGGAGTCTCGTTTGCTAAATTTACATCTGCGTCCCGCAAACGCCCCAAACCCAGTATGGCAATGTTACGTGTGAAATTGTGAATCCGAATATCCGATCAATGAATACCAAACACATAAAGGGAACGTGGAACTCTTTCCTTTGGGGAACGAGAAGAGAACCAAATGAAAATTGAATGGTGGTCACGCCTAACCATCGCCGAACTCCACCAAGAGTTGCATGTTTCGTTTGTAAGGTTACGATTGGAAACGATGCAAATATATAGAGTATAAAATGGTTTATATAAATTATAAAGTTGAATTAGTTTTACACTGATAAATTTATTTTTTTATCAAATAGACTTTTAGCTGTAATGGATATAAACAGGAATTCTAATAAAAATATGCATTTTTTTTTATCAAAAGTCCACTTGAATTCAAATTTATTTCGTTTTTATTAATGTAATTTTACATTTTATTATCAATTTAAATATGTATTGAAAAAATGTATTTTTCATCACTTGTCAATGCATAAATGTCATCTTGTCAAATACAAATAAAAATGAAATAGAATGCAAATTTACCCTGAACCGGGATTTACATTCTATTTGTATTGTTTATAAACTCAACCTAATGGTTTTTCTACATTTTTATTCAAATCATACAGCCTAAGATTACTTGACTTGAGTAGTTGCTGACTGCCCCATCCCCCTTGGGTACCTGATTAATCCAACAAGATTGGGGTTAGGGATGGGAATAAAATCCTCACCCTGTTATTAAAGGCATTGTTCTCCTAGTGTTATTATGGTTCAGTTTTAAGGTAAAGGATAATGAACAGTTTTTTGTTTTCAAAGATAGTTTTAATATTCTGAAAAATTTTAAATTGCACATGTCATAAAGTGAAAAGATAACTAATGAATTATTAATGATAAGGACTAAATTGAGACTTTTTAAAATTTTAGGTATTGCAATGACACATTTAATAGTTTATAGCACATCAAGGCAACTTTTTTTGCTTTCAATGTCAATAAAAAGTAATATTTTATAAAACAACTAAAATAAGAGAACTTTTTTAAAAAAATATCAAAAAAGGGGAGTGGCATTGTTCATTGTCTTCCTCTACCTTCCTTTGTATTCATGCACTCATTTCAACGGGTCAACAGGTATCGACAGTCCATCCCGCATGCCGGAGGTTCCAGAAGTCGGAAATACGATGGGCTCTATGCGACATTGGTTCTTCCAGCAGAATAAGTAGAAAAGGGCTGGCAAAAGGACCTAACCCAATCGCACTGGATGTGATCAAGCCAGACGTTACGGCACCGGGGATGAATATATTGGTTGCCTGGCCTCTTACTGTGAGCCCGACTCGACTGAAGAGTGATAAAAGAAGTATTGAGTTCAACATAATCTCAGGGACATCCATATCATGTCCACATGTGAGTGGCCTGGCTGCCCTCCTTAAATCTGTACACAGAGACTTGGTCTCCCTCAGCGATCAAATCAGCTCTAATGACAACAGCTTATATGCTAAACAACAAATTTACTCCAATTAGAGATGTTTCTGCTGGTTCTTCTTCCTCTTCAGATTTAGCAACACCTTTTGCATTTGGACCAGGACATATCAACCCTGAGGGAGTATCCGATCCGGGGCTAATTTATGATATCGGCACTAAAGGCTACCTAAACTACCTATTTAGTCTGAACTACACTTCATCTCAAATGGCTGTCGTAGCTCGGCGGAGTTTCACTTTTCCTTCTACTAATCAAGTTCTTCAGCCAGAAGACTTGAACTACCCGTCATTCGCTCTGCTTTTTAACAATGGTGCCCAGAACATTACGTTGACATACAAGAGAACGGTGGGTGCCCGCACTGGCTTCATTCCCTGCAACAAAACTCCACCGGTGAACTTGACTTCATCGGGGATCCTTTTGCCAGCCCTTCCAAGGAACTGCTCTACTTCTTCTGTTGGAAGAATCAGTCTGCATAAAGCCCATCATATTTCTGACTTTTGGAACCTCCGGCACGCGAGATGAACTGTCGGGACCTGTTGATCCGTTGAAATGGCTGGCATGAATATAAAGGAAGGTAGAGGAAGACGACGAACAGTGCCACTCTCTTTCTAAAAAAGTTCTTTTATTTTAATTATTTTATAAAATGATTACTTTTTATTGATATTGAGGGCAAAAAGTTGCCTTTATTTGCTAGAAATCCAATAATCAATGACCGTATTGACAAAAATATCCATCTCAAATAATACAGATGACCAAATAATGAATATGACGGTGACTCTCACGAGGTTATACCGGCCACAAAAAAGTGTAGCATAGGTTATATGCCACGCGTATTTTGTTTTTTACGTGCCGGTCATAAATTGAAAACCAAAACCGGTGTACTTTTCCGAAGGTTCATTTCTACGTTTCCACTTTTTCCAAGAAAGTAGGCCGAATAGCAGTCGAGAGCGAGCGCTCATTTCTCACCTACCCCCGCCCCACCGGCTCCCTCCATCCTTCGTTTCTCCACGAAATCTGACCGGAGACGAGAAGGCGAGACTATGAGCGGCGGCTGGTTTCTAAGAAATGGTGGGAAGCGCTGCCTCCATCGACTGGTGGGGAGATATTCCATACCGAACTTTTGTGTTTCAATAGAAGCCCCTTTTCTAACAAAGCAACAGTCAAGAGCTTACTCTCCAACACCCCTTCTTCTATTCAGGAAGCTCAAGGGGTCCGGCATCTCTACTTCTTTTTATTCATCTTTGTGTTCTTCGTCTTCTTCTTCTTCTTCGACGACTAGTGGTTTTGTTGGATGGTATTTGGGCATGATCGGATCCCATCCCGTTCTCACGAAAAGCATCACTTCTGCCCTTATTTATACAGCTGCCGACTTGTCCTCTCAGGTAACCCTAATATTCTCTTATTCTTCTTCTTCCATTTAAAATTAGTTTTATTTATGATCCATTCCACCATTTAGCCCAACTGCTCAAGCAGTACGGAATCTTGTCGTACATCACTTTCTGAGGTCCATACTCTGTTGATGGTGCAAATGGACTTGTGTCCGACTTTTTAGGCTCCACCAGTTGCACGTAAAATGAAGGAAAACCGATGATTTCCCGAAAATTGCTATTTTACGATGTTTGGTTTCACGTAAAATGTATGTGGAAAATAAACATTTCCCAAAATGTGAGTACTGGTTGTAGGAAAATGCCATTCCTCTCAAATTTCTGTGAGTTATTTTCCAAACAGAAGTTAGCCATCTCTATTCATATTTTGCAACACTCAACTACTCAAATTTGTTTTCAAATCTAAGAAAAACACCAAAACACCAAGAAACTTAGCAATATTTTTTTTTTTTCGTTTTCCTACTGAATATAATTTTAAGGAAACCATTATTTTCCTTCATTTTATGTGCAACCACTCACAGCCTTAGTTTCTAAACGAAAAAAATGACATCCTTGCAAAGAGACATTTCCCTTCATTTGTGTGTTATGTAGAGATTAATTAGTTGAGATGAGTAAAAAAAGGTGCACAAAAAGAAATTATCTTTCTCTTCTGAAAAAAGAAGCATTAAAAGAAATTATTTTTCTCTTCCAAAAAAGGAGCATAAAAAGAAATTACTGCAAGAACGCCACCCTGACAATAACAAATATAACAAGGAAAGCGGGTCTGCCCTTACTTTAGTAATTTTGCTGGTAACCCATTGAGCTCAAGAAGTACAAAGATCATGTATGATGCCTCTTTCCTACATAAAATGGCAATTGAGGGAATACCAGCTCTTGACCTTGTCCATTTTCTTGTGAGAAAGTGGATGTCAGCCATCACACCAAATTACGGGCACTATATGACTATACTTGTTTTAATAACGAGGGGTAAAGTGACAATGACCTTTTGGGTTCATGGTAGCATTTTAAAAGCAAGAAGCACCATTCAAGTGCAAAGAGTTCCTAAAGCCTGTGACACATGGCTGAAAGAAGTGAGGTATCACAAAAAAAAAAAAAAAAGAAAATTTAATATACAGGCATATGCAAATCAAGATTCTGAAAGAAATAAAATATTTCAAAAAGCTTGTTAGCTCAACTTGGTTAGAACATTGTGTTATTAAAACAGTTATAGGATCATACATTCAAGTTCCACATGGTCTTGAACTGTTTAAATCTTATAAATCATAGGTTCAATCTACAATATAGTGAATTACCTATTCAGCATTGTTCAGGTTTAATTCATCAAAACTGAACAACAATTCAGGTTAGGCATATATGGGTACATAAAAGCCAAACACTAGAAAATGAGCCTCACCTGAGCCAACTGCCTAGGTATGCCTGACACATGATTTTTGAAACGTTGGTTAATGGAGCCACATATAGTTGGGATATGGCTTTAAACAGAACAGAATGGTGAGACAGGGTTCATGTAGCCGACCTCATATAGTTGGGATAAGGCTTGGATGATGATGCTGGTGATTAATGGAGCCACAATATTTATCATTTGATAAATATCATGGCTTGATATTGATAAAAAAAATATCATGGCTTGATATCTTTCTTTCCTTCTGCTGCTTTTAAGGTACGGATGGGAACTTCAAAAAATATGAAATGATGATTACCAAATGTAGGTCTCTATTGCCTGTATAGGAATAGAAATTGAGATGTAATAGCAGAGGAGATGACTAAACCAGAGATGGATGAAACGGGTATAAGTTTAAATAACTATCCAATTAGGCCATCACATCAAGGATGTTGCAGGCAGATGTGTTACTTGCATATTCAAGCCTTATAGGGGAAGAAAAGCCAATAAGGGCGGTGCTACTACCTGTAATGTAAGGGCTGAAACTAGAAAGGGCAGCAGGTTACTGGGCTAGCAAATTGAAGGAGACTCAAGATCAATCATAAGCTGGATAAGAGGAGAGGCATATGGTCCTTGGATCTTATGGAGCAGGACATAGAGGCTAAACTCTTGTGTGAAAGAGTCTATTGGTTTAAATTTTTAGTGATTGTGGGGTTCTCAATAAAGCAGGGGAATGGAAATGTGTTATGCTATATGGGTCTTTATTTATGTACAAAAACATGTACATCTTGTACATACAACACCATTTTCTGTTTTCACAATAGAAGTCTAGAATTCTACTTTGCTGAATCGCTGATTAAAAAAACGCTCAGATGTGTCAACTCTTCCTTTTTAGTGGTAATATTCTCTCTTGTGAAATTTGCATGAAAAGGATCAATTGATAAAAAAATTCTGAAGTGTATTTGAAATTTGAACCTGTAACTCAATAGTTTTATATTGTCAAATGTTGTGTCTCCCTTTGCTGGTTTTCTATATGAATGATTTTACCTATGGTACATCATTATATCCTGATTCTATAAAAAAATTTTCTCAGATGATCTCGGAAACATCTTCAGATTCTTTTGATTCAATAAGAACACTACGTATGGCTGGATATGGAATGTTTGTTTTGGGACCATCACTTCACTTCTGGTTCAACTTTATGTCAAGAGTCTTTCCAAAGCGGGATATGGTTACTACCTTAAAGAAAATTGTTATGGGGCAGGCTGTTTATGGACCTACAATGACTGTTATTTTCTTTTCTCTGAATGCATCTCTACAAGGTAAGCAAGATGTTCCTTTTTTCAATTATGGTATTTATTTTATTTTATTTTTGTCTGTCATAACTACTGTTTTGTTTTTGTAATGATGATTCCTTGCATCTCTGTGTTCTTGTTATAAAATCTCTTTCTAGTTTGACAGGAAAATGTAAAAACTTAACTGAATAAAGAAAAGAGGATGTAAAAGAAGATAATACTTCAATGCAATGATGCAAGGACAATTTTGTAGCATCATTTTACAAAGTAAGGCTAATGTCTTGAGGTTTGTCTTGGAGCAAGGCTAGGGAAACCACCCTGAGGCTCAACTTTCAGGCTCATGCTAAAAGTGGAAGGGTCTTCTACACTTGTGAATTGTGATGACTCTTACCAAGAACAAGCATTTCATACATTAATTGAACTAGAGTTCTCATCATAAGACTGGGTTAAAGGCCAATTCTGTGTCTTTTGCTTATATCTATATAATCTGTTTTATTTATTTATTTTTTTTTGTGTTTTTAACCTATGTTACATGGAACACTTCAAAATGAGTGCCATACCTGTATTTGACCTGTATGGATGTGAAGAATGAAATGACACTTGAGGGAATTCTTTTCTTTGACACATTTGTAATATGTGACCAATGAACCTCAACCCCTTAAGGTAAAATTTGGACACAAGTGGTAGATTTGTAATACTTGATAATTTAGTATAATCATTCTTTGTTTCTTACTTTTTTAGTGTTGTTTGCATTGATTAATGTGTCCTGTTGGCAGTTGATAGTGTAGTCAGGGGCTTTTTTTTATGAGTAACTGCAAAATTTTATTAAAGATTCAAAATGCTTCAATCATTACAAGCATGCATCCTGTGGATAGGGTAGTGATTACTACCCTACCACTTCAAGGTATACAGATTACAAACAGGCCCAAAACAACTGATTTCTATTGATGCCTTGCTTAGCTAGAGTATCAGCAATCCCATTTTCTGTTCTCGGCACTTGTATCTTTAAATTTATGCTCCTCATCAGCTGTTTCAATTGTTTCATTTCATTTCTATAACCCCATACTGCTTTCTCCATGTTTTCCAAACATCAAATTACAACCATGGTGTCACCTTCTACAATCAAATTGTTTATGTTCATCTCCTTGGCCCGAATCAGTCCTTGGAGTACAGCTAGGAGTTCAGCCCTTGTAGAGTCCCTTCACCAAGTGGTCTTGAGAACAAGGTAATAATATTTCCTTGTTTCTAAATTCACTTCCCATACTTGTTGATAAAAAACACCTCCCATACCTGATGGGCCTGGATTTCGCATATTGCTTCTATCAAAGTTTAGTTTGATAAACCCCTCCTTGGGTGGTGTCCAAAGATTGTGGATTTTCAACTTCATTGAAGAAAGCCACTTCTCCCCACCTCCTCCACAAATCATCATACATATGTACAGGGAGAAAACAACTCCAAAGATTTTACCCAATGCACCACCCTAGCCATAATGCATTCAAATTTCAAACACTGCCTCTGGACGTATTTCCTCATCCCTGAAAATTCTTGCATCTCTCTTCCCATATTGTCCAACAAATTGCTGCCCTTGTGCATCTCCACAAAATCCTATCTCTTTTCTTTGACCAATTGAAGATTCTGCATGGAAAAGACTTGCTATATTTAAGGTCACCATCCACCTGTAACCAAAGGGAGAGAAAAACTTTCCCAAATAAACACAACAAAAAGACAAGTGATTAGCAAAATGATAACAAGTCTCACCGCCAACCTTACAAAGCATGCATCAATTTGGGGACAAACACTAGTTTGGCCTCTTCTTTTGTAGCATGTCCAAAGTGTTGATCTTTGCGTTTTTACACTTCCCAACATAGTGCCCCAATTTTGGGAGGAATGTTTGGAGGCTTTTATTTCTTTTGTTCTTTGGCTGTTAGTTATTGGGCCTCGGCCCATTAGTATAAATAATAACTTGGTAGGACGGACAGAATACTTTTGGTTTCCCTTTTCTTTCTCCCATCTTCTCTCTTCCCCAAAATCTTTGGCTAATTCTTACCCTTGCATTTTTCACCTCTCCCAAAACCAAGAAGCCAAAATTGCCTCTTGCCTTTCTTCTGTACCCCCTGAAACCAATTGGAACTTAAGTTTAAGAAGACCTCTAAGGAATGTAGAGAATGGAGAAGCTGTAGACCTTCTCTGCTCAATAGATGTTTACATTTCCCCTTCATCCCCTGACCAACGAATTTGAAGCTTCACCCTTCTGGGAAGTTCTCAACTAATTCCTTTTTCGGGGCCTTGGTGTTGGAAGAAAATGTTCCAAGTTTCCCTTTTAAGGTTTGGTGTTCACATATCCCTCCTAGAGTTTCATTCTTTGTGTGGGAGGCCTGCTTAGAAAAAATAAACATTTGTGATTTATTACAGCAAAAAAAAAAAAAAACAAAGGTAAGTTATACACCCCCTCCCCCCATGTCTGTACCCTATGCCGCAGTAATGGTGAATCTGCAGACTGCACTTCCTTAATCTTGTAGGTTACAGCTGGGCTGTTCCTGAACATATAGAAGAATTCCTTTGACAACGGCAAGGTAGTTGTCTTGGTAGAAGAGGGAAAATTTATTTGAATGCGGTGGTCCAAGCAGTGTTGTGGGGTGTGGGAAGAGAGAAATAGCCATATTTTTTAAGAAAAAAGGTAGATTTGTGGGTGATTTGATCACTCAAATATCTTACTTGTGTAATTTGTGGGTGCTGAATCCTACGGAATTGAAAGGGGTTTCTTTGAAGTTTGAACAATCTACAGCTGAATGTGGTGGAGTTCTTGTTTTCTTCCCCCATCCCTCAAAGAGTTCCCAAACTCCTAGATAGGAATGAGGAGGGTTTTGTTTTAAATTTTGATGGTAGTGCTTTGGGAAAATCTCAGTACAGTTTGAATTGGAGGTGTGTTAAGAAGAAGAGATGGAAGCATTTGGTGGGCTTTCGGCGGACCCATTGGGATTACTGACTCCACAAAGGCTGAGGTTCCAGCTGTCCTATCTGGGCTTTGAATAGTAAAAGAACAGGGATTGTCTAATCTAGCTATCAAAGGAGGTTCTGTCAACAACAGTTTAGAAAGATATGGTCCTTGAAGACTTGCTCACTTTCTGATCGAAGCAAGAGATATTTTGAGTTCCATGACTGTGAAGCTCATCTGGATTCCTAGGGAGTTGAACCATTTAGCTCATAGTTTGGCCAAATCTGGTGCTCTTGGGGAATTTTTTACAGTGACAGGAACCTACCTTGCAGCCCCTTGTTTGGCAAACATATCTGCTAGCCCATTTACACTCCTTCTAATCCACTTGAAGTCAGCATTGATATCCTCTGCTAATATTTGAACTTCCCTGAATATATGTTTAAGAATCCATGGAATATGTCTATTACATCTTGCCCAAGAAATGACTATTTTTGAATCCCCTTCCACTCCCACTTGTCGAAAACCCAATTGCTTTACCAATTGGAGTCCCTGCAGTAAAGCCGGTAACTCTGCCTTCACTGAGTTTGTGATGCCAATTGGCCGTGAATATCGAGCCACAATCTTACATTCTGAATTCCTGATTGCTCCACCTATTCCTGCCAATCCCAAGTTGCCCAAAGAGCTGCCATATCAAAGTTCAATTTACTTTGTTAACTTCTGGTAGTTTCCACTAAACTCTTAGTTTTTCCCTTTCTCTTGATGACTGTGCTATTTATTTCCATGCCCTTAGGATATCAGTAACTAAGAAAAACTGTCTAATGCTTTTATCTATAAGGCAACACTCACTTTTATATTGTTGGTTACCTCGTCTAAAGTTCCTACTTTTTCTAGCAAAAATTCTGTTATTCCTTTCCTCCCACACTACCCAAGCATAGCTGCCTCAGTGGCTTTCCACATTATTCTTCATCTTTTCTTTGTTGCCTCAAGAAGTTTGGATTGAAAATATCCATCACCTCTTGGGGAGGGTCCCACCTACAACCCAAGAAAGAACAGAAAAAAACCCAGATATGGAGTACAAAAGAACAAGAGATTAGTAATTGGGATAGGGACTCTCTACTATCCTTACATAAAAAGCACATATGGGGAGAGAGGCAGGAAAAAGGCCTCCTTTTTTGCAACAAATCACATGTATTTACCTTACCAAGGAAGAGAGTCCAATAGAAAGCTTGAATTTTTGGTGGGACAGGCTTACTCCAAATTTCTTTCACTGGGAGAACCACCCCTTGGGAGTTTGGAGCTAACAGAGGCAAGATGTTTGAAAAAAGAGGAGCAGGAGAAAAGTCCATATGAGGAAAATACCTAGAACCTAGAGTCTTCTAGGTTTGGGTCTAAGAAAACTATCTGCTAAGTTCAAAGAAGATCAACCAACAAATTACATTCTATTTAGTCTTTCCGCAAGACCTCTTCTGAAACCAAGGTTCCAGTTGATACCTGATTGGGAAGGCACTCCTAAACTAGATATGGTTTGATTATTGAAATTAGAAAGGGCATAGAGATCAAGGAAATAATGTTTTAATGGTGACTCCCCTGCCAAGGTCTTCCCAGAAACGAATTGTCTCCTTTGCCCACATCATACCGAATGGAACTAATAAAAATAGGGCATATATCATGAATAGCTTTCCAAGGAGAGTCTGAAGTCAAGTGAGGAGTCATTTCAGCATCCCAACTATTACAATCCAGACCATGAATGCTTGCAATTACCTTGTGCCACAACATGTCTCTTTCAAAAGGAAATCTCCACAACCATTTACCCAACAAGGCAGTATTCCTATGAGCAATGTTTCCAAATCCTAGATCCCTTGCTCTTCTGGCTTACTAACCTGATCCCACTTGACCAAGTGATCCTTTTTCTTTTCTCCTCCCATGGTTTCCATAAAAAATCTCTCATGTACTTTTTTAATTGTCTTGTTATCCTTGACGGGATCCAAAAAGGGGAAAGGAAGCAAATGGGTAGATTTGCTAGCGTGGATCTAATCAAGGTGATTCTTCCCCCTAAGAAGATATAATTTCTCCTCCATGAGGTCAGTTTCTTTGCAAATCTCTCCACCACCAGCTTCTAGAATCCCTTTGTCCTCAGGCCCCCCCCCTAAAGGTAAGCCTACTAGTTAACATCCCAACTCCTAATCTCACAGCCCAACACCTCTGCAAAGCTTAGGAGTTCCCCTTCCTCCAAATTAACTCCAATAATTCCACTTTTGTTCCAATTAATCCTCAATCTAGAAAGGTCCTCAAAATTCTCAGTCAGCAACTTTTGATTTCCCACCATTTCTGAAACAATGTCCTCACAGAACAAAGTTGTATGATCAGAAAATTGGAGACGTGAAACAACTACTTGGTCTCTTCCAGCCCTCCAATCCCTAATCAAACCCTGAGCATCCACAAGTACAATCATCTTACTAAGGACATATGTTATTAAGGTGAATGAGGTCCCCTTACTTAGACCTCTCATGGCCGGAAAGAAGTCTTTCGCCACTCCATTGATAAGGAAGGAATAGTGTACGGACTTAATACAAACTTTTATTTACTTTCTCCACCTTTCTCCAAACCCAAGCCTCTCTAGGATTTCTACTAAGAAATTCTAGTTCACTAAGTCATAGGCCTTCTCTAAGTCCAACTTACAGACCAAACCTTTTCTTTCCTCTTCTCTAAGTCCAACTTACAGACCAAACCCTTTCTTTCCTCTTTTCTTTATTTTCTCAACAGCACATTCATTTGCCACAAGGATTTGATCCACAACCTGTCTCCCTTCCACAAAGGCCCCCTGGAAAGGTGGCGTTATTGAGGGTAGAACCTGCTTGATCCTTTCTGATAGAACCTTCGAGATGATTATGTAGAGACTCCCTATTGACTGATTGGTCTAAAATCCTTGGGGGAGATTTTGCCTCCTTTTTCTTTGGTATCAAAAAAATAAAGGTAGCATGTGATCCAAAAGGGATCTTACCTTTACAATAGAATTCTTCAAACACTTCCAGGAGATCAGATTTTAGAAAATCCCAACACTCTTGAAGGCCATAAAGATGCCATCCGGTCCCAGGGCAGATCTATCCATGGAAAATATTGCTTCCTTAATTTCTAACAATGAGAAATTTCTTTTCAATCCCTGGGAATGTTCCTTTGAGATTTCAATCTCATGTGACACCTTGTACTTGTATTAGATTCTGACGTTCATACCAGTATCTATGTAATATAATTTTAAACAAACTTAAAGATTATATTTACATACAGGAACTTTCTAATAATCATGAAGGATTTGTAAAAATAATGTTATCCATTTTAAATTCTCAAATACTTAATAATCCTTGTTTATATGAAGATTAATTGTATCATATGTTCTTTTTGAATAAAAGTATAATCTTTTTGTGCATATTTCTACCCTTATTTTCAATTTAGTGCTTGTTTGTTCTTGAAAGAATGAGAGTTAATGAGGCTTAAGCATCATGCCTTGAGGCTTATGCTTGACACATATGAAGTGCCTTGCCTCACACCTACACCTTTCAAGACATTGTTCTGTATCTATCACAACCAGTCAAATGGTTCTGTCTTTCTCCAACTCCTTTTTGAAACTAGTGAATGGAACTTAGATGATCTATTGAGTGCATTGGTTACTGAGTGATCTCATCAATCCTCGAGAGTCAAACTCAGTGGAAACTTTGAAATAGTTATCTTGGCTAGCGAAATGGTTCCTCTCTCCCCCCTCTTTTTGTTGAAACTACTAGGTGTAACTTTGGATGTTTCATTGAGTCCATTCATTGGTGAGTGATTCCCGTGAACCCTAGAGATTCAGACTCTTGGAAACCTTGGAATAATTATGATGGTTCTCATCCTCTTATCTTCTCATCCTTCTAATTCTCTTTTAGTCATTCTGTTTGGTTATTACTTATGGATGTTAATTTGTTTTTCTGAAGTGGATTAATCTGCATTATTTTGACCGAAATTCATCCTGATGAGCTACTTTCAAAACATAATTTTAGGTTCTCTTTTGGTTAGAGTCATGAAGAAACCATATGGAAAAAGTCTCTCTTAGAACAGGAAACTTGTTAGCCATGTACTCTGGGCCGACTGGGGTGGGAGACTCATTGAGGGCTGAGATTCTTGGAGCCATTGAAGGGATTCAAAGGGTCAAGGAAATGAAGATAAAAAAGGTGGTTATAGGAGGTGATTCTGAAATGGTGGTGAAATGGCTAACAGAGGAAAGTGCTATATGATGTGGAAATACAGCAATGAAAAGAGGAAATATAAGTGGTTAACCAGGGACATGGAAATTCAATGTAATTGGATCAAGAGAAGTCCAAATGCATTGTAATCTTGTTTTATCATTAATAAAATTTCATTGTTACTGATAAAAAAAAGTCTCTCTTAGAAATCTGCCTACACCAAAACAAACCATAATTTTTTAATTTCTCTATGATTGTGTTGAGCTGTTTGGTCACATTTTGGCACTTCTTTTGTCTAATTTCAATTTCAGCCATGTTAGTTCAGTTCAGTTCACTCCACCCAGAAACATCACTAAAACCTATCTTAACCTGCTTTAATTGAAATTCCAGTTATGGGACTCCTTTTGCATTGGAATTTTCCTTCTTTTTTTTAATGCCTTTTGTTTTGCTTAGTTTTTGCGCAATCTTGCATGATTTGGTCTAACATTCCTATGTTGCTGTATTTCTGCTATTGCTTGAATCAAGTGCCCTGTCTCATGGAGGAGGTGGGTATCTGTTGTTTCTTCCTTCTTTTTTCTTTCATTGTACATGTAGAGATAAGGGGAATTGGTGGATCACATATTTTCTAGACGTCACACAATTTCTCTAATTTGGGAATTACTCTCTTTTGTTTCCATGAGGCAGCCTCTCTATCAATAGATCATTTTTTTTTTCTTGTAGTAGTGATTTATTGCATTTCTATAGTCCCCTTTGCTTTGTTGGTGCCTCTAGAAGGAAACAAGCATATGAAGGTGTAGTCTTTTCTTAAGTTATGTGTTGATGCTAGTGGTTTTCTCATGGATTGTGCTCTTGTTCTCGAAGATTTCATGGATTTTGGTAGAAAGGATTGTTAATTGGCATATGATTTTTGGTGCAAGTGGTGGTACACATGACTTTTTAAGGCTATGATTTTCTTTTTTGCATCTTTCGATGGAAGTGTCGCTTACCAAAATATAGGACATATGTTGGAAATGTCGAGGGGAAATATTATAAAAATTAGAGACATTGTGGAAATATTATGAAATATGTGGAAATATGCAATAATATTTTGTAAAATGGTAAACGAAGCATTAATACATATTTCTAGACTATTATCTTATTCCCAACTATTATATAAAGCTAAGAAACTAAGATCAATAACAAATTAGTAAATGGCGATTTGCTGATTTATTATGCATTTTGATGTTTTTACAAGGTTATCCAATATTTTCTTTTCTTATTTTTAATTCTGATTTATTATAAATTCTAATATATTTATTTCACACTAGTAAATAGAAATACATTTATTCTGATTTTTTAAATATTAAAGTTATAATATGTTATGTTTTATTATAAATTTAATAAACTGATTCTCCTTTTTGTAGTATTAAGATTATGATAAATTCTGTTTTTTTATAAAATGACTGAATTTATTATGATTTTTAATACTAATTTTATAATAAATTATGATTTAGTATAAAATTTAATAAATTTATTCTGATTTTTTATTAAATATTTTTTTTGATAGATAAAATTCAATTTAGAATATGATTTATTATAAAATTTAATATTTTTTTTTGATTTTAATAAATATTTTAAAAATACTAACTAGTTAATATTTTTTTTTTGATAGATAAAATTCAATTGATTTCATTAGAAGCAAATAATAAATAATTTGTTACAAGCATCTTAAAATGAGGCGCGATGTGCAACCTCACTCATTGATATAGAAACATCATAGATTTACAATTGGGTCCAATACAACTGTTCCCTAGTTACCCCTTGTTTAGCTAGAGAATCAGCAAAAGCATTTGCCTCCCTCCCTACCCACTGTATAGTTACCTCCATCTGCTGAGTTAACCATTTCAATTTCTTCAATTCATTTTTGTAAGCCTAGATCACTGAATCTGGGTTTTTTAGCCAACCCACCACCACCTTGGAGTCCCCTTCTATCACCAAATTTTCCAATCCCAACACTCTTGCAATCTGTACACCTTGTAGGGCTGCGTACAATTCTGCCTTTAAGGAGTCTCCATTCCCCATTGGTCTTGAGAAGAGTGCTCTTAATTTTCCTTCCTTGTCTCTGATGACCCATCTTATTTCAGCTGGGCCTGGGTTGCCTTGACTACTCCTATCGAAGTTTAATTTCAGAAATCCTTCAATGGGAGGAGCCCAAACCAGTCTTGCCTTAACCTTCTGCATTGATCTAGAAGCTACTAATGGCCAATTCCGCCAAATATCATCAAATGTGAAATTTTTGAATAGTTCCACCATTTGTAGCTAGTGTATAACCCTAGTCATTACACACTCCACAATTTGTCGTTTGCTCCTTTCTTTCTCTTGGAAAATTCTGGCATTTCTTTCTTCCCGCAAGGTCCACACCACTGTTGCTTTAGTGTACTTTCACATTACTCTTCCCCTCTTCTTCGGAAACACAAAGGTAGATGGGTCAAACAACATTTTTATCTCCGTTGGCATATTCCACTTGCACCCAAACAAAGAGAAAAACCAATTCCATATATTTGTAGCAAATGAACAGGAAATTAGTAACTGGTAACAAGATTCACCATCAGGTTCGCATAGAATGCACCAATTCAGGGAAATACATAGAAAATGCCTCTTCTTTTGCAAATAATCCAGAGTGTTAATTTTCCCAAGAGCCACTTCCCAACAGAAGGCCTAAATTTTAGGGGGAATCAATGGAAACCACACTTCTTTCCAAGGAAAGGATTGAGGAAGAGGACTGACAGTTTAAAAAAAGGAGGCACAAGAAAAGGAACCTTTAGGACTTGGGAACCAAATTCTTCTATTTGGACAAGAAAACACTAAGCAAACACTATCAAGGAGAAGGAGAAGCTCTGACAGACAAGTTGCTTTCTCACCCCTCAAACCCCTACGAAATCCGAGATCCCAATTAAGACTCAAAAGGCAAAGAAGGAAGAACCAAAAAATTTGAAATGACCTTATTTTTATACAACGAAATAAATACAAAGAAGGAAAAACCTCCTTTAAAGGCCGATCACCAAACCAAGTGTCTTCCCAGAATCGAATTAAATTCCTTGAGCCAACATCATACCTGATGTACTCAAGAAACTAAGGGAGGAGGCTATGAATTGCTTTCCAAGGTGCTGCCAAGGTAGCCCTATGTGATACACTAGTGTCCCAACCATTCTCCAATCTACCATGTATATTTGCCACTACTTCAACCCACAAATTTTCTCTCAAGAGGCCATCTCCATAACCATTTCCCTAACAGAGCTGTATTCTTCTTCCTTATATTCCCTAGACCTAAACCACCTTCTTTTGCTAGACTTGGCTGTACAAAGGTAGTATAGTCCTTTTATGTTTAGTTATATATGAGTTGTTTAGCTGATGTGTTTCACTTAAGTGAGGGCACAGTGGTAATTCTTGTATACCTTAGAAGAGTATAAATAAAAGAAGGGCCATCTAGAGGGATTTGAAATTTTCTCTCTAGTTCGGCTGCGACCTTTTCTTCTTCTCTTTCTTCTGATCTGAACTTATATGAGCATCTAATCTGAGTTTTATCATGGTATCAGAGCCACAATAATCAGTTCAGATCAGTCGCCTCCTTTTTTTCTCTGTTCTGCGCATTCCGTTCTAGGGTTTTACAAAATTCTCATTGATAACTAGAGAGTTTTTTAGAAAGAAAGAAAAGGATTGGTTGTTTTCTCCTTCTGGGGGTTTCCATGCCTCCAATGAGTGCAGTTGTTGTGGTTTTGTGTGTTGGTAGAAAACTCTCTACTTAGCAGTTTGAAGAGGGTTGGTTTTGTGATGGTGACAGTGCAGACTTGGTACCTTTTACTCGACAGGTACATGATCTTCGAACTAAGTTGTGGTATGTAGCAAGTTTTTCTTTTATATGTTGCAGAACTGAATATCCTATTCGTGAGGTGTGTTGTGAGGGTTTCTAGTGCTGAAACAGTGGTGAAGAGTTGTGAGTGTTGTTGCTGAAACCTGATACTAGGAACCCTAGTGGTGTTCAGTCATTCGTGTGGAGTGGTGATTCATTAGGGCAGTAGAGTGACAATCTAGTGGTATAGTTTCCCCTTGTTTTCTTGTGCAGTCATGGGAGACAACAGTGAATGCAAATCAAGTGTGATGGTGCCTTCTGATTATCTGAATGTGCAGATGACCTCTATAAAACTGAATGGTGAGAATTATGTCCCTTGGGCTAAGTCTGTTGAAGTTTTCCTGAAAGCCAAAAAGAAAGTGAAACATGTAAAGGAAGATAAACCCCTAATTGATTCTCTGGGATATGATAAATGAGAGCAGGAGGATGCTCAAATTATGACTTGGCTATGGAATAGCATGGAGTCCAAAATCAATGTGAAGTTCATGTTTTTAGATATAGCCAATGAAGTCTGGGATCATGTAAGGAAACTATATTCTAGACAAAATAACACTACTAGGGTATCAACTATACCAAGAGTACTTCAATCTGCAACAAGGGTATTAGAGTCTTGAAGACTATTGTGCCAGTATGAGAAATTAACGAAATGAGTTGAATGTTTATCATCCTCTTACACCTGATGTCAAAATTCAGCAACAACAGAGAGAGCAGTTGGATGTGACCAGATTTTTAGTAGGGCTGAAGTCTGAGTATGTACCCGTAAGGGCACAAATACTAGGTGGGTCCGCTCTTCTCTCTCTTGAGGAAGTGTTTGCTCGTCTTCAGAGGATTTTAGTTGGACCAACAGAAACTTCCACCATGTCAGATAGTGGAAGAGGAGGTCAACATGGCCATTGTAGTGGTGGTGGACCCATGTATGGTCGTGGTGGTGGTGGCATGTATAATCGTGGTGGTGGTCGTGTTGGAGGACGAGACTCAGGGGGAGCCTGTGGTAGGGGACGTGGTAATACTCAGAGAAGGTATACTCATTGTGGTATGGAGGGACATACTATCAACTTTTGCTATGGTCTACATGGCCCACCTTCAACCTGGGCAAATCATGTAGCTGTAAATGGTGGCAGCTAATACAAGAATCTCAAGTTATTGATCAAATCCCCACTACATCTACAAATGCTTCCAAAAAGGAGATGGTGAGTGTTTCACGGGATGAGTATGAGTGGTTTATTCAGGGTACATTTCAATAGAACACGACTACCCTTGCACACTTAGGTACAACTTGTTTGGCATCCACACCTTCCCGTTGGATTATAAATTCTGGAGCTTCCGATCATATGACTGGAACTCCAGGTGCGTTTTCATCCGTTTCTCCGTCCACTTCCCATTTTGTTACTCATGCCAATGGCTCTACATCAGCCATACGTGTTGTTGGTAATGTTGACACAAATTCATTATCCCTCTCCTCAGTTTCATATGTTCCCAAGTTTCCCTTTAACCTGATGTCTGTTAGTAAATTGACTAATTTTATTAATTGCTCAATAACTTTACCCTTCCTCTTGTGTGTTTCAGGATCTCAAGACGGGGATGAAGATTGGTGGAGGGCATGAAGCTGGTGAACTATATTATCTTGATGGAGGTGGTTCGACAACAACTCTTAAGTCATCTCTTTCCCCTCATCAGTGGCCTTGTAGACTTGGTCATCCATCTCTTAGAGCTCTCCAGTTACTTTTTCTATCGTTGAGTCGTCTTTCTAATTTAAATTGTGAGTCGTGTCAGTTTGGGAAACATCGTCGTGCTTCCTTCAGTCCTAGAGTTGATAGTCATACATCGAGTCCTTTTTCTTTAGTCCATTCGGACATCTGGGGTCCAAACAGAGTAGTGTCTTATAATGGTTACAAGTACTTTGTAATTTTTGTTGACGATTATTCAAGGATGACATGGCTTTACCTTATGAAAGAAAAGAGTGAACTGTTTTCTATCTTCCAGAAATTTTATGCTGAAATTTGTAATCAATTTGGTGTACATATTAAAATTCTTTGTTCTGATAATGGCCGCGAGTATTTTTCCACACCCTTTCAAGAATATTTGGAACAACATGGCATTATCCATCAAACCTCGAGTACCTACACCCCTCAACAAAATGGGGTGGCTGAAAGAAAGAACCGTTACCTTTTGGAAACTACTCGGTCCCTCGTACATCAGATGAATGTCCCCAAACCCTTTTGGAGTGATGCTGTCCTTACATCTTGCTTTCTTATTAACCGCATGCCCATGTCTATCCTTGAAGGCCAATCCCCTTTCTCTGTTTTGTTTCCCATGTTGTCTCCTTTTCCCCTTACTCTTAGAGTTTTTGGATGTGTGTGCTTTGTTCATAATCTTGGGTCTGGAATGGACAAGTTAGATGTTAGATCCACTAAGTGTGTCTTTCTTGGCTATTCCAGGACTCAAAAAGGGCATAAGTGTTATAATCCTCGTTCTTGACGTTCTTTTGTGTGTTCTGATGTTGCATTTTTTGAGTTTGTTCCTTTCTTCTTTGGGTCGGATACTTCTTCTCCTCCGTTGCCATCACCCTCTCTTCCAGTTCCTGTTGAGCATTTCGTTCCTCTTGTTCCAGTTGTGACCCAATCTTTGCCTCCATGCAACTACCTGAGAGAGGACCACCTATTTGGCAAGTGTATACACATCGTCAGGCACCAGCTCCTCTAGCTTCGTCACCGTCGACAGATCCGACAGTTGTTACCACCCCAACCCCAACCCCAACCCCAACCCCAATTTCTGATTTTGATCTTCCTATTGCTTTGCGGAAAGGTAAACACAGTTGCATTCTCCACCCCATTTCCAATTATGTTTCTTTATCTCATCTTTCGGCTTCCCATCGCCAGCTTGTTTCTATGCTATCCTCTGTCTTTGTTCCTAAGGATGTCCAGGAAGCCCTCACTTTTGTAGGGTGGCGCCAAGCAATGGAAGGAGAACTCTTGGCCCTGACTCGTACTCATATGTGGGACCTCACCACTCTTCCGCCTAGTAAGCGTGTTGTAGGCTGTAAGTGGGTGTACACGGTTAAATACTTACCTGGTGGGAGTGTTGAACAGTTGAAAGTTTGGTTAGTTGCTAAAGGTTATTCACAACTGTATGGTATTGATTACATAGACACCTCTCTGGTTGCCAAAATTGGGTCAGTTCGTGTTTTGATTTCTCTTGCTGCTATGTTTGATTGACCTTTGTTTCAGCTTGACATCAAGAATGCTTTTTTACTTGGTGATCTTCTTGAGGTGTACATGGAGCAATCACTGGGGTTTGTTGCTCTGGGGGGAGGGTGAGAAGGTATGTAGACTTAAGAAAGCTATTTATGGACTTAAACAATCTCCCCGTGCATGGTTTGGGAGATTTAGTGAAGTGGTGAAGAAGTTTGGAATGAAACAGTGTCAGGTTGACCATTCCATATCCAATTATGAATCAAATGCTGGGAAGATTCTCTTGATGGTATATGTAGATAACATTGTTATCACAGGCAGTGGCAGACTAGGGATTGACAAGTTGAAGACTTACTTGCATTATCACTTCCAGACAAAGGATATTGGAAAATTAAGATACTTCCTAGGGACAGAGGTTGCGAGGTCCAAGAATGGTATTAATCTGTGCCAGAGGAAATATGTTCTTGATCTGCTAGAAGAAACAGGGTTGTTGGGTGCCAGACCAACTGAAACACCCATGGAATTGAATGTTAAATTGGGTAGTGATATAGGTGAGGAGTTTGAGGATCTGGGAAGGCACAAATGGTTGGTGGGTAAGCTTAATTACCTAACTATCATTTGACATGATATCTCATTTGCAGTTAGTGTAGTGAGTCAGTTTATGTAGAACCCTCAAATTCCACATTGGGAGGCAGTCTTAAGGATTGTGCGGTATTTGAAGGGAGTCCCAAGTTGTGGTTTGTTATATAAGAGTGGAGGAAGTCTTGGGATAGAGGGATATACGAATGCTGATTGGACCGGTTCCATATCTGATAGAAAGTCCACTATAGGGTATTGCACTTTTCTTGGTGGAAACTTAGTGATTTGGAAGAGTAAGAAGCAGATAGTGGTAGCAAGAATTAGTGTAGAGACTGAATATAGGGCTATGGCACACACAACATGCGAATTAGTGTGGTTGAAGCATCTCTTAGAGGAGATGGGATACTCGATTGACACTCCTATGAACTATACTATGATAATCAAGCTGTAGATTATATCTCCTCCAATCCAGTGTTTCATGAAAGGATGAAGCATATAGAAGTGGATTGCCACTTTGTACGTGAGAAGGTGCTTAGTGGAGTGATAAGTACAACATATGTGAACATAGGAAATCAATGGGCAAATCTATTTACCAAAGGGTTGAATCGGGGAAGAGTGGACTACATATGTAACAAGCTGGGACTAGATGACATACTCACCAGCTTGAGGGGGAGTGTTAGAGTCGGCTACGCAAGGGTAGTATAGCCCTTTTATGTTTAGTTATATATGAGTTGTTCAGCTGATGTGGCTCTCACTTAAGTGAGGGCCGACTAGAGTAAATAAAAAAAGGGCCGACTAGAGGGATTTGAATTTTTCTCTCTAGTTCGGCTGTGACCTTTTTTTCTTCTTCTTCTTCTCCTCCTTCTTCTCTCTCTTCTCTTTCTTCTGATTTGAACTTATACGAACATCTAGTATGAGTTTTATCATCTTCCTTTCTTTTACACACAACCTCCCATTTTATCAAGTGGTCCTTTCTAGTTTCTCCCAGCTCCCAAAGGAAATCTCTCATAATTTGTTATAATTTCTTTTCTTCTCTTGGTGGAATCGTAAAGACAGAGAGAAAGTAGATGGGTAAGTTAGCCAGAGTAGATTTTATCAGAGTGATCCTACCTCCCAAAGATATGTAACTTATCTTCCAAGCAACCAATCTCTTTTTACATCTTTCTATAACTGGGTTCCAAAACTTACTTTCCTTCGGGTTTGCACCTAGGGAAAGCCCTAGGTAGGTCAGAGGCCATGGGGTGATATGGCATTCTAAGCAATCTGCTATCCTATGTAGGCCCATCCCCTCCATATTAATCCCTTCTATGCAATTCTTGTCCAAATTGATTTTCATATTTGACACTTTTTCGAACTTCTTGATTAGATTTTTCAATCTCCCGACTTTCCTAATGTCCCCTCCACAAAAAAATAATGATATCATCTGCAAATTGGAGATGAGTAAGTGGGACATTGTCTCTACCCACTCTCCAACCCCTAAATTCATCTTCTCTGTCTGCCTTAGAGAGAAGTTTACTGAAGACATCTGCCACTAAAGTAAAAGGGAAGGGTGGTAGGGGATCATCTTGCCCTAACCCTCTACAAGCCGGGAATAAGTCTTTTACCACTCCATTAACAAGGAAAAATGACAAGATCGTACACACCCAAAGCATCCAATTGCACCATCTCTCCCCAAACCCCGTTGATGCAGAATTTCTTTCAAAAAACCCCAATCCACCATATCGTAGGCCTTTTCTAGGTTCAATTTGCACACAAAACCTTCCTTCCTAGATTTCTTCATCTCCTCTACACATTCATTGGCTATTAGAATTTGATCGACTATTTGTCTCCCTTGAACAAAAGCTCTTTGATATTGACTGATGAGGGAAGGGAGAAATACTTTGATCCTCAATGATAGGACTTTAGCAATTATCTTGTAAACACTAGTCACAAGACTAATGGGTCGGAAATCCTTTGGATGGATAGCATCACCTTTCTTTGGAATCAAGGCCAAGAAAGTTGCATTAACTCTAGGGGTAACAATATGTGTATTTGAGAATTCCTTAAAGACTTTTAGTAAATCATCTTTCAACACTTTCCAACAATCCTGATAGAAAGCCATTGTTAATCCATTGGGCCTGGTGCTTTAAACCTATTCATGGAGAACACAACCTTTCTTATTTCTACTTCCCCAAAATCTATTTCCAGCCAATTTGCTGCCTCCTCATCTAGCAAAGGCCACTCCAAACCTTCTAATCTCAATCTATCCTCCAGAGATTTCCTGTAAAGGGATTTAAAGTGGTCCACAAAGATACTGGCAATTTCATCTTGATTTGAGATTAGTTCTCTATTGATTTCCAACCTAGCCACAAAGTTTTTGCGCCTTCTTCCATTGGCGATCGAATGAAAGAATTGTGTATTCCCATCCCCTTTATCCATTTTTGTCTTGACTTTTGTCTCCAAGATATTTTCTCTCTCTTGAGGACTTGCTCCAATTCTTTTTTTGATTTCCATCTTAAATCCCTCTCTTCCGCACAAAGATTTCTCTCAATTTCCACATTGTCCAACTCTTCAATCTGGGAAATTAGAGTCAGTTTCATTTCTTCTAACCTTCCAAAATGATCCCTATTCCACTCCTTTATTTTAGACCTTAATCTTTGCAATTTCTTATGGAATTTGATTCCTTCCCACCTTATTCCTTTTAGTTCCTCCTTCCACCAATCCTCCACTTTCTGAATAAAATCCGGATGCGTCAACCACATGTTTTCAAATTTGAAAGGAGCAAGGCCATGTAATAAGATTTCTGTTCCTAATCTAATGGGGTGGTGATGTGAAGTGACTCTAGGCAATGCCCTGGAAGCCAAACCTTCCCAATGATTTTCCCTTCCTCTATTAAACAGAAATCTATCCAGCTTTGATCATAGTGGGTTTTCCTGAAAATTGGACCAAGTGAAATTGGATTGCAACAGGGAAATCTCCTTCAATTCACACAAATCTATGAATTCATTAAATTTCCTCGTACTAGTGGTGATAGACTGATTGGGATTAGAAGTTTCATTGGAAAATCTTATCACATTGAAGTCCCCTCTCAAACACCAAGCACCTTCCTACAAACCCCAAATTGCATACAGTTCCTCCCACATATCACTTCTCTCTCTATCCATAGACATTAGTTAAAACCCAAATGAATCCATCCTCCACGCTCTCGAATTTTACTGATATAGTATACCTACCCATCAATTCTTCCATTGCTTCAAACACTTCATCCTTCCACAAAATCACTATACCCCCTGAAGCCCCCCAAGATGGAGGTTCAACCTATCTTATTCGTCTCGCTCTCCACAAACTACTGATCAGCCTTTGATCCAATTTTATTAATTTGGTCTCTTGCAGCATTACCACATCAGGATCCTCTCTTTTTATTAGGTCTTTTATCACACTCCTTTTCCTTGCACTCCCCAAACCTCTTACATTCCAACTAATTAATTTCATGTTTTCACTTTTAAATTTGAACCATCTTTTTATTTTTCCTCCCTACATTTGTTGCTTCCGTCTATCTCCTCTCCCACTAAATTTGATATCAACCTTTCCACTTCTGTCTTTTTCTTCTTCCGCTTTTTGTTTTTTTCTTCATTCTTTCTAGAAAGCTTCTTTGTCTTCTGGAATCCTTTATCTTCTATTTTCTCCCTTAAGGTTGGGTCACCCTTTTCTTGCACACCCTCTTGACTTGTCTCTTCCTTTTATTTTCCAATCCTCAAGAAGCTCATTAATTAAGCCCCAAATCCTTTCCACTTCTTCCCTCCCCCTTATCTTCTACCTCTCCCTCTTCTAATCTCACAGTCCCATCTCTACCCTTTCTCCTTAACCAATCAGGCTGGTTAGCTGGTGTACCTGTTTTAGGCAGAGCACACAAATCAGTAGCCAAAACTGAACGGACACACTTACTTGGAGACATTGGATGAGGATCGAAGACAAGTGTGGTTGGGAAGTCTTGTTTGGAGCCCAGAAAATCAGAATCAGCCCCTGAAATTTGCCTGTGTTGAGTGGGAGTGGGATCATTAACAATTCTGGCTGCGCCTAAAACCTTTTCAAGTGCACCCCTCTCTATTGCCTTCATACTCATCTTCAAAGTTTCCTCTTGTCTCACTTCCTGTGCATCCTGTTCTTGCTGGAATACAGGAGGTAGTTTCTCTAATTCAGGGGAAGGTGTCATCTGCTCAACTTCGACTGCATGTACTGCCCGCCCAAATTCCTTTATTTCTTTTGTATTGGTCGACTTTTCCTTTTCTTCTCCCAAGAACAGTACTTCAGTGTTGAAACTCTCTGCTTCATTCATATCAATCCGCACTGTTTGATCTATACTTCCCAAGCTTGAGTATTCACTCAAGTCTGACTCGTACTCGCTGGAACTCTCTTCAAATTCTGAATCTGGTTTCTGCACCTTCTCCTCACCTTTACCACCACATCTATTAAGTTTTGGGTTTCGCTTTTCAGGGGAAACCAGAGTTTCCCTTTACTCTACCCAGATCATTGCCGAACACTGTTTGGTATTTTCGGTTTCCTTTTGTCACTGATTTGATTGAAGGGGAAGAAGCTGGACTAATATTATCGTCCATTAAAGGGCTTTCCTTCTGACTCACGTGCCCTTTTAAGTTGTCATATGCTGCTGCCCTTTGAGGCCCAACAACTGGGCCCAAATTAAGTTTTAAGTTACCCAGCTCCTGTTTCACCAGCCCAGGCCCATCTTTCTTATTACCCATCGCGTGATAACTTAAAGTGCCACGTAATGGGTTAATAGCCTTTGACCCTAATGGCTCAGTTCTGTTCAAATCTGATCCACCAGCTGGCTGACCCACCCCTTTCGAAATTTGAAATTGGGATTGATTCACACGTCTAGGTCCATCGGTCAGCACCTCAGCATAAGACCAGCCGTGTGTCTCATCCCTTTCTTTCCTTGCCTTATAAACCTCTTTTTTTTTTAATTCACCTTTTCCTCTCCCCAGATTTTGCCTTGCCATTTCAGTGTAATTTCCTTTCTCCTTTTCTGCATCCACTTGACTTCTTCCACGTAGCCATTCTTCTTCTACCTTCTCATCTTCTTCCCTTCTTCCCTCCCTCCAAAGCTCAGCTTCAATGGCTGTTACAAGCCAGGCTGAATAAAAAATTCCATCAACCAGTACCTTTACTGAACGTGGGATATCTTCCAAGTTTACATTACTCAAACATACTGCAGCTGAGTGGAGGTCTTTAACAAAAAAACCCTCTATTGTTTTACACAGAGTAGCTATTGAGACAAAAACATCTGAAATCCATAGGTGAAACGGTAGCCCCAAGATTTGAACAATTACTTTGTCCCTCGCATGCAGATCCTTAGAGTTAGAATGAGGAGTCCATTTTGAGACAGTCACATAGGTTGACTCCAATTGACAACACATAGCCTGGAGTTCCATTTTCTCTTCTACTACTAGAAGGGCCTTACACGGTTACACTTTTCAAAGGGGGTTAAAATAACCGTACTGCTTAACTTCAGCTTCTTTAGGAACTCTTCAGCAATTCTCTTCCAGTCCTTCGGTGGGGCTGTTAAGGTAACAATAAATTTCTTCTCCCAGTCATTCTTGTGCATGTTGCAAACCATTCTACAGTCCTTTGCTGCTTGAGCCATGAGCTGCATTTCTGTTACCTTTACTGGCAGTTCCTTCTTCTCCCTCACTGTAGAGCCTCCATAAACCCCCTGTGTTTCTTCTACTAGCTCCCTTCTACTTTCTTCTCTAGCTTTCTCCCATGTAATGAAGTCCTTCAAAATCCCTGAAACTTCTTCCCAGCCTTTCCATTTCTTACCTTCAGGGAAAAAGACTATCTGCTTTTTTCCTTCCCCAAAGAATTCCATAAGCACCACGTACCTTCCTTTAGGATTCTCCCTTCTTTCTTCTATATACCTCCTGCCATTAATCTCAATTGAATCTTTGTATTCAGACTTCCTACTCACCTGAACAGCATCTTCGATGAAGGTCTGAAACCACACAAATGCTTCTTCCCCTACCAGCAACACCATGGCCATATTAATTTCTCTTAAAGCTTTCTTCCCTTTCACCCTGTAACTTTCAAATAGGAACTGCTTTGCTTCCACCCTTGGAGATCTTCTTTGAGCCTCAGTCTGCTGAAACCTCCCTTCCTCCATACTACTTTCCCTCGCTGAAAAACCTCCCAGCGATTGAAGTGTTGAACATACTAACTAGTTAATATTTTATTACTTGAAAAATATTTTGTTTTATATTATAAAGTAGTTAATTTTTTGTTAATTCTTTTTTATAAATATTTTATTTGAAATATTAAATAGAAATTATTAATGGAATAATTTATATTAATATACTTTATTATATTAATATAATATACTAATATATTATATTATTAATGTACATTAGTTGACATCTTGTCGACATAATAGGAAAAACTATCTTTTTTTTTTGGTTATTTGGACCGATTTGATCGAAATTTCCGAAATATAGGAAATGTCGACCGAAATAATGTAATTTTTATACTACCATCCATTTTCATGTCATTGAGCCTCGACATTGACATATGTTGGGCGGCATTAGCGAAATGTCACGACATTTGAAACCATGGTTTCTATGTAGTAGGGTATGAGAATTTAGGATTGAAACAATGAATTGGAAGAAATATGTAGAATTAAGATGATAGGTGGAATGACCTGACTCTACTAAATGATAATATTATTGGACAGATTATGGTAATGAGAAATTAAAAGAAAGCCTTACAAAGGAAAAAGAAGTGTAGTTTCTATATTAGATAAAAAACAACAAACTAATACAAAAAAATCGACTACTTATTGATCCAACACATAAGTTGGATGAAAGAATAAATTTTGCCAAGAAATAAAGGAGAAGATATATTTTTTATCAATAACAGAATCGGTTCTATTAAAATAAGAATTTAGTACAAGGGAGAGGGGTAAAACTCTTAGCCCTCCCCAAAAGAAAGATTACTGTACAGCCCAAAATAAATCATTCCTTCCCACCACTTGTTTAGCAAGTGAATCGGCAGCATGGTAAGTGTTATGGGCCCGGGCGTAGGATCTCGTCATAGGTCGGTCCACGGGGAAAAGCTTCTGTTTTCCCTTGTTCCTCCCCTTCCTAGCTGAACCTATCTTGGCGTCCTAGAGGGTGATTTGTCCAAGAGATCACCGAACTCTCCTTTTACTCTCTTTCTTGACTGGAAATTTGATATCCTCATTCAATAATGGGGTCTCCTTAAATAGGAGATTACAAGAGTCCTAATCAAAGGGAGTCTCCTTGCTGAATAGGGAGACTTCCAGTTCTATCTTGCTAAGGATAAGATAAGCTAATCCTAATCTGATAAGCTACTAACAAGATAAGCTAATCCTAATCTGATAAGCTACTAACAAGATAAGATAAGAGCAATAGAATAAGATAAGAACAATAAGATAAGAACAAGCAAGATGATCTAATCTAATCTAGATAAGGCTACTGTTGCCGAACTGGGTAGGATGAGAATCATTGAATCACTGCTGTTGCTGGTGGTGGGTCAGGTGCCTGTTGCTGCCGGTGGCGACGGTACGTCTTCCCGAGGAATGCGTCCATTACTCCCCTCCTGGACTACGAGCTTGTCCTCAAGTTCGAACTCTGGATATGTGGCGTGAAACTCTGGCAATGGGAGCCATGTGGCTTCGGTCGATGGTAAATTACACCATTCTACCAAGAGTTCAACAGCAACACCAACAAAGAGCTTAGCTGACTGATCAGGAAACAAGTTGCATAAGATGTTGTTCTGAGGTCCTTCTTGAGAGCCTTCAATCCCAACACATACAACATTCAACTTCAATAAGTATTCAAACCTCAGAGTAACCGGTTTTGCAGGCTTGGGATTTGAAACCTCATCATGTATATGAAGGATGATTTTAAGAGGATGAGATCGATAGATTTCTGATTGGTCAAGGTTCTCTTTTCCAATAACCTTCTTTGGCTGCTTTCTCCTTCTTTGGCCCTCCTCTTCCTCATCAGGCGCATCATCCTCCAACTTATTCATTTCTGTATTTGTAGAAACACCATTGTCCTTAATTGCTTGCTGGTGGGCAAAGGCTGAGCATCCTTCATGCTTCCTATAATTTCCAATTCAATACTCTCCCCAAATGCCTCCTGAGCTAGCAATTGTGAGTAAATCACATAGAGTGGAGGTGGCAGTAATTCTGCTAAATTATGCTGCTTTAATTTCTTTGTATGCAGAACCCCTAGTTGGTGTTGGACAGGCAAGGATGCTTTCTTCAGAGATTTCGGGAGACTCGAAAGGAATTTCTTTCGGTGTGCAATGGTCTCCATAAGGCTTTTCTTGTGTTGCTCCAGTTTCTCATGAAGTTTGCAGAGTTCTTTTCGCCGGAAAAGCTCAAAGTTAAGCTGCTTTAGCATCAGGTCATGTGCACTGTCTTTTGCTAGTACAGATCCTTTAATATCTTGAGGGGCTGAACTGAAAAACTCTTCCTCAGGCACAAGTTCAATATCCGGATACTTTGACTTGAAATCTTTGCGCACCTTTATGGCTTTCACAAAATGAATTTTCTCATACATCAAATTGTGAAGCTGGAATGTAGTGAAATCTACTGGTGCCTTAGCACGTTCTGTTTCTGCTTTAACACGATCTTCTTCTAGCAATATAGAATGATTTACCTTATCCCAGTCATCTGTCCGTTGATTCTGAAAAAATTGCTCGTAGCGATACAGCCAGCCTAAGGGGTCTCCGTTGTCGTTGTACGACGGGAATTCCAGCATGCTGTACTTGGGGATGACTGCGGCTACCAGGGCGACGACTTGCTGTTCGCCGGACGACCCCGTCAAGTCTGGTCCGCGGCTGTTTGTGGTTACAGCCCCTTCTAGATTCCTCTCCTTGTTAGAGAAATACGATTCCAGCAAGCGTTGCAGCTCTCGGATATCGTCTTTGACCTCGCGAACCTCCATGCTGGTTTCCACGAGCCTATGCTCCAGTTCGTGGACCCTGGATGATAGCTGCTCCAGATCTCCCTTGACGATTGGCTCTGATACCAAGTTGTTATGGGCCTGAGCGTAGGATCTCATCACGAGTCGGTCCATGGGGAAAAGTTCCTGTTTTCCCTTGTTCCTCCCCTTCCTAGCTGAACCTATCTTGGCGTCTTAGAGGGTGATTTGTCCAAGAGATCACCGAACTCTCCTTTTACTCTCTTTCTTGACTGGAAATTTGATATCCTCATTCAATAATGGGGTCTCCTTAAATAGGAGATTACAAGAGTCCGAATCAAAGGGAGTCTCTTTGCTGAATAGGGAGACTTCTAGTTCTATCTTGCTAAGGATAAGACAAGCTAATCCTAATCTGATAAGCTACTAACAAGATAAGCTAATCCTAATCCGATAAGCTACTAACAAGATAAGATAAGAGCAATAGAATAAGATAAGAACAATAAGATAAGAACAAGCAAGATGATCTAATCTAATCTAGATAAGGCTGCTGTTGCCGAACTGGGTGGGATGAGAATCATTGAATCACTGCTGCTGCTGGCGGTGGGTCAGGTGCCTGTTGCTGCCGGTGGCGACGGTACGTCTTCCCGAGGAATGCATCCATAACAGTAAGATAATAAAGGAGAAGATAAAAAAAAAAATCAGAATAGGTGTTCTTATCCTGACGTGATTAAATAAGGGCTTAGCTAAGGGTGCTTGCATGGTAAGATTATAATGCTACAATGTAAAGATATATGAATGATCCAAATAAGCAGCAATCCAAAGACAAGTATGTTATTTGCTTATTGAAGTCCCTCTGAAATATATTATGGAAACTAGGAAGAGGACCCTAAAATTCAAGTCTTTCTTCAGGCCCCATTTTCAGTTTCCTGTATTCATTTTAGAAGAGGCGCCTGTTCATCTTGTCACCTTTACTTAATTTTCAACCCATTTTGACATGGTTCAGGTCTGTTATTTGTTTACTTTTTTAAGCTAAAACATATTAGATAAAAGAGGCATGCCCAAATACAGAAATTACATGATTAAAGTGATAAAAACAGGCATTCGAAAGTGGTACTTCTAGGTTCTAGTTTCCCGTAATGCTGTATATCTTCATGAACGAATATATGTACTTTATTTCAGTTTCTTCAGTACCTATTCTTGTCTACTTCCATTATTAAATTATTGATTGATTAGCGCTCATAATTGTTCTCTATACAAGTATATCTTGACATGTATAAGAAATTAGCCTAATTCTTGTTTCTAAGTGATGCCATGGATGTGAAACTCAGGTGAAAATGGTGCTGAGATTGTAGCCAGATTGAAGCGAGACTTGCTTCCAACACTGAAAAATGGTCTTATGTACTGGCCCATGTGCGACTTTGTCACATTTAAATTCATTCCTGTCCACCTACAGGTATGTTTGAGATTGTTGTCAAAATAATTCTTTGTTGGGATGGATGGTGATGGAATATTTACACTGAAATTGGTTCTATCTGGTAGGGGTGTAATTGGACTGGATTTGGTCCAATCTGGTCCAGTCCAATGTGAGTCCATTACAAATGGACCTAGTCCAATCCAGTCCAATGAATATTTTGGACCATTTTGGACCAGCCCAGAGACTGTCCAATCTGTTCAAATTCCTGTTAATTTAGATTAGTTTCAACTCAAACCCGGTCCATTGACACCTATGTTCTTATCTTCTATCAATGGACCATATATTGGCTCAATCCAATATAAATTCATTATGGATGGACCAGGTCCAATCCAATATGTCATATTAGTCCGTCCAGTCCATCCAAATTCAATGTCTTATTGGTCCGTCCAATCCATCCAAATGGATTTTGATTTGGACAGAGTCCAACCCAAAACCGGTCCATTGACACCCCTACTATCTGGGATACTTTCTAGCCAAAAAGTTTATTTTAACCATCTCATTGTGTGTTCTTTCCTTGAACAAAAAATAATTAGGTAAATAAAATCTCCATCCAGGGTGGTTTCTGTCAAGGAGACCTTGTTGGTAGTTCATTGTAGCGTGGTCCATGTCCCACATGAACGATATACCATGCTTATGATTTTATTTATCTTGATGGTGAGATGGTAGATCATTTATGTTTGTTATCTTGGAATTTCTGTTTTGGCAGCCATTAATAAGCAATTCATTTTCCTATCTATGGACAATCTATATGACATACATGGCAAGCTTAAAGAAGGCAAATGCAGAGTAGTACCTCAGCTGATTGCTCATCTTTGTCAGGTCTGGGTGTTTGCTCATGTTAGGGATCTCAGATGGCTCAACCAGAACTTATATCTAACCTTAGCTGCATACGAGATAAATGTAGCTTCCTTTTTTTCAGTTTCTTTTGGGTTCTGTTTTTGGTGGCACTCCGTCCGATTCTATCAACTATCCAAGCGGCAGGAAAGATATGCTAGGAGAATGTGAAGTTCATAGGAGCAGATACAATTTTCAGTTGGATCAGGTCTTGAGAACGAGGTTCAAACATCTAGCTTACAAGTTACAACTTCACGTGTTGATGAGAAGGTGAAGTACATTATTAGAGGATTTACACAATTGAGATAATTATTTTGTACAAATAAAAAATAAGGAAGAATTTATGATTTTCTGATTATTTCTCTTAGATGTTGTATTCACATCGCTTTATATATTGACTATCTCATGTTAAGTACCAAGTAGGCAAAGAGACATACACGAACAAGAATGAGGTGAGTTTGTGTTGGATTAGGCCTTACAGTTTGTTTACCCGAAAAAAACTGGTATTAGCCCTTCAGATAAATTCTGAAGAGAAAATGAGGGCCCACCCGAAGGGGTAGCACATGATAGAATCTAACAGTTGGTCCGAAAGATGAAGCCCAAACTACCTTTTACCCTAAGTTAGCAGTATATTTCATTGTGTGCCTTCATGATTCATATTTTGCAAAATAGACTTGGCATGTTTTGGAGGTGGTTGTATGATCCGACTACTTCCAATCGGGTTCAGTATTTTTGTTTCTCAAAAACAAAAACATATTGACGAGCAGCCCTCAGCTCAGCGTCAGTGTAAGACATGGATTTCCATACTTTGTACATTTTCATTTAGAGGGCCGGGTCGGGTCGAAGGCATTACTTAATTTACATTGGACTCTGTAACCAATTAAGAGTGAACACGTCAGTGATTCGTACAATTAGGGGCCATTGGTGTATTCCTCTTTGATTTGATTACATATAGTCGTTGTACACGACTACACGTCTTTGTTTTTATTTATAGAAGCATAGCAGATGTATTTATACATACATTATATAACTGAATACGCGTCGGAGACTGACCGAAAGTGTAGGTAATAGTGGGCATGGTTTAGCAAATCATATGGAGCGCGTATAAATATTCCTTTTTGAGGGGAAGGGGGCGTAACTGATATATGTCTTGGCAGATTCATAGTGAAAATTAAATTGCTGCGTTCATACTTAATGTACTTTGAGAATCAATAAATCCGTAATTTTGATCAATTGTTTCGTCATTAATGCTGCAAAATGTGATTGTCCAGACCAGTCCTTGATTATAGGGTAGGTGCTGGTTGTAGGAAGACAGAAATCTATTCCGGGGAATTCAGGTCTTATCTATTTCACTCAGTGAGCACTACTCAACCCACCCAGCTTGATGCTACATCATGTAAGTTTGATCATCTCATTGTAAATATTCCGCATGCAGGACTGACAGAGTTAAAGCGTACAGATAATATTATTCATATATATATATATATATATATATATATTGTAATGCATTACTAGGTAATCTTACAGAGACAGCTAGAGTTTCTTTTCTGGGTTTCATATGGGTTAAATATAGATAACTCATTACTGTGTTGATGTGAAGGGACGCCGGACGTCCCTTCTTCTGGACTTTAATTAATTTATGTTAGGTACTCGAGCAATTGTATCCACCAGTTTCTTTTTCTGGTCACATTTCATTGAAGAGACGTGCTTGCTTTACAACTGTTTATTTACACAACCCCCCGTCTAGCTCTGTTTTACTTACTAAAGAAAATGCGAGAATAAAATGGTGATAGGGACGGTAATGCGTTTGGATTATGTTAGATGAAGTCATGCATCTTTACTCATTGCAAGTGACAACTATGGACGTGTTGAGGATAACCATCAACTCAGACAATCGTTTCTAAAAGTTTTAGGTTCTCTGTCATTCATCTACCCAGGCAGCTGCTTCCTCCTAGATCTGTCGAAAGAGGTGGAATCGAGGATGTATGGGGAATACAATAATCAATAAGGTAAGAATAGAAAGGGACCTTTTTATGAATTATGACCGGACAATGATTCAACCCAATAAAGTAAAACACTAAAACCCCATTGGTAAGATGGTAACAGTCTTACTAGGCCAGAAGCTCCACCAGTATACTTGTCTCCTTGTGAGATTCAACTAAGCAGATACTGATGCTCTCCTCAATAATTTTCCCCCTTTTTGGAATTTGGATAGGTGACAAGAAGACAGAGGCTGTATGGAGACCACGTGCATGGAGGACAATCCATTTTGTAATTTTCTTTTTCACTCTTTCATACTCCCTCTCTCTCACTCTGAGTTTTTTTTTAGTGCATCAGTTCATCTTTTCCAAGTGCAGTTATTACCAGACTATGGCATATAGAAAAAAACAAGTTTGTTATATTATGTATCTGTGTCTTTTGACTAAATTTAGGAATAATGGGTAGCAACTTGCAGATCCTCCTCCAGCAATTCATCAGAGCTGGAACATTGATCAGCCTTCTGTAACTCTAGAAGGACTTCACCAAAAAAAGCACATTGAAATGGAGAGTTTGATGATGTGGGGGAGTTGATAAGTCCATTCTTTGTAGACAAACTAAGATATCAGGAATCAAGATCTCATGATCATTTTATTCTTTTTCCAGTACCCATCTCTTCAAGAGAAGACAAGAAAGTTGGGAGTTAACTAGTCCCGGAGAAAACATATATCAACAAACTCGAGCTTGTTGATCATGCATCTTGGACAGAAGTAGAAGAAGGTCCATGTATAAATGAACAGCCGACCATGCAAAAGAATCTACTTGACAATCAACTTCGATATCCATCAAAAGAGCAAAAAACAAATCCCTTTTTAATAGAAAAAAGAAGAAAAGAAATATGGTACTCCTTTCATGTTTGTGGAACTCATTTCACAGTCCTTGAACCTTATAAAAAAGGCCGATTTTGATATTAATAAAAAGGCCATTAGTAAGCCAAAAGTTTGAAAAAGGCCATTTTGACCCTAAAGTTTGAAAATGGGCAACCTTAATAAAATTAATTAAGTAAATTATTTCAGTGTAATTAATTTTTAATTTACTTAATTAATAAAGTTAATTAATTAAATGACCCTAAAGTTTTAATTTATTTAATAAAGTTAATTAATTAAATTAAATAAAGGGACATTTTACATGTAAAATGACAGTTCATTTTATTGACAAATTCAGTTATGTTTCAAAGATAATTTCAAAAACGGTAAGTTGGGGAAAACTTTATTTTTTGTGGACCAAATTACCCTCAGTAATAAACCCACTCATGATCATTTGTGTTCGTCTCTCTCTCATTTTCGTTCCCTCACTGTCCCTCGTTGTCATAGGTGATGAAAAAAACATCAAACATTGTTCTACGAGATTGGAGCAGTCTGTGAATCCGTGAATGAATGAGTTTTTTTTTTTTTTTTGATCTTTTTATCATTTTGTTCTCAGTTTTCACTGCCTTCCAAGTTCCTAATTTCAAAAAACGTCTGCAACACTGCTCCATTCTCAGCTATATATCGTCCTTTTATCTGTTCAAATCTCCCAATCTCAGGGTAAGCTAGTAACCCATTTTGATAGATGTTGTGCAACCATTGCGTATTATTTGTTTTTGAATCATCACTAAAAGTCCAATCTTGGATAGAAACGTTGGATACCAATACCGATTATAGTTGATGTGGGAAATATTGCTTCTAGTGAAATGTTAGATCCTGAGTTGGAAAGCAAATATTATGTAGAACTAGACATGGTAAAATCGAATCATTAAAAACTAGAAGAACCCACCATGGATCACTTGATTAAGATGTCATTTCTCATCAAGTAAAAAAAAAAAAAATCTAACCAGAGGATTAACTCGATGAACTCCTCTTCTCTGTAAATCACTCACTCTGTTCGTTGCTTTTAGTGTGAACCCAGAACTAAAGAGATGAATAAACTATTCGATCAATAAAAATATAAATTCCGACCGAAGACAAAGAATAGGGGCCTAGATGGGATCACAAAGAAACCCTAAACTTGAAGGGATATGGAAAGAAGGGAAGAAAACTTCGGTAGTTTTAATTAAGGGGTTCGAAATTTGGAAGTGTTAAAGTAGACACAAATGGGGTTTTTTAGTTTGCAAACTCAGGTTCGTGTCTTGCATCTTGCTATGACAAACTCTTCTGTTTCCTTTTTTTTTTTTTTCTAGCCCAGGTAGGTATTTCACAACTGTGTTGTCTTTGATATTGGATGCAAGAAAAGGTTGATAGAGGAAAGAAGAAAGGATTGAATTAAAACTAAACCTGGGCTGAACGGAATAAGGAATATGACCAAGCAAATCGTTTCTCTCGTAAGTGTGAATCGTCTCTCCTCTTTGAGAGATATGAAACGGTAATGTTGCTTTTGTTTGAGCTTTCTAGAAAATGTAAAGGTAAAGTGGCGAATTGAAGGGTAATCCTGATGTCATCTTCAAATTGTTCTTATATGCTAGAAACCCTTTTTTTTTTAGAAAATGAATATTGAAATTCAAATGAAGGAGACAATGAATAGTGATGACAAGTGGTTGCTTTCGAATTTCATGAGGGAATTTAAGGAAGGACATTTTGGTCCAAAAAAATTAACTTTTGTTCTTATCACTGTTTTTGCAATTTTTTTAAACGTATATCTGATTTAGCCATTTTATCAAATTTTATTATTATTTTTTGTACAAAGCCCTTAAAATAAAATATATTAAGTAAGATAATCAAGTAAATTAAACAATTAAATCATTAAAATAAATTAATTAAGAAAAAAAGATAATTAATCTAAATAAGTAAATTAAGCCAATTAAGCAAGGTAACTTAAAAACCGACCTAGAATTGGAACCGTTCTAGCCACTGATTTCTGGGTTGATGGTTCAATCGTTTAGTCCGAATAGACATGTTCCAACTAAAAATATAAAAAATAATTAAAATAAAAATGGACAAAAACTGTAGAAGGGGTCAATGGTTCGATTGCCTGGGTTAGTGGGTTGTTGACCAAATCAACGGTTTTTAACCAATCACCATGTTAAAAGTGAAACAAAACTAGTTGCCTAGACGATTCCTAGGCTGAACGGTTTGACTATTTGGGTCAATGACCGTTCAAAAACACTAACCCACAATGTAACCACTTTGGTCACCAATTTCTAGATCAACAATTTGATCGTCTAGTCTAAATGAATCAACCTATGACATTTAAAAAAATAAAAAGTAAAATATAATTAAAACAAAAAATGACTAAAAAACCATTTACTGGATCCAACAATTTTATTAGTTCAAACATTCGGGATAATGATTTATTAACCAACTCAATGTTTTTTTTGACAAATTCTAAGCCAAGTATAAAATGGAATTGGGCAATTAATTGACTCCTAGGTCGAATGGTTTGACTTCCTCTAGGGTATAAAATGGAACTAAGCAATTGACCAATTCTTGGGTCGAACTACTGACCCAAATTGTTGAACTGCTAAACTGTTCAATTTGGTAAATGGTTCTTGTGTCATTTTTTTTTTTTTTCAAAATGTTATGATTGATCCATTCAGACCAAGCAATTGAACCATTGACCTAAAAAATGGTGATAAAAGTGGTTCCATTTTAAGTTGGTTTTTAAAGCCTTACTTAATTGGCTTAATTTACTTATTTAGATCGAATTAAATTTAATTAATTAACTTTACTTCTTAATTAATTTAATTTACTTGTTTAATTGCTTAATTTACGTAATTGGTATACATTTTTTTAATTTACTTAATTAAGTAAATTAAATACTTATGGGTCATTTGATTCAATCTGTTCGCAGCACTATTTTGACTTGAACTTCACATAAGAAAAAAAAGGTGCCTATCGTATGCAGCCTATTGACATGATCCTCAAAAGGTTGAAAATTTTCATATTTGTATGGGAAATCAAGATTGTTTTTCATACCGTTGCTGTGTTCTGCTGAAACGTCTTTTTTTTTTTTGGTAGGTAAAAATCAAGTCCGGATCTGGTCCCAACAACCATTGCAACTGTACATCCGCAATGAAAGACTGTGGAGATGTTCCCAATCTATGGCTGCATGCAATGGCTGTTGGGACCCTGTGTTGGGACAAGATCCGTAAAAACATTGGGGTTGACAAATACAAATGTGCGAGATATGTATTGTCAGTTTGCATTTGAGAGTCACTTCAAAGAACTTCCAATTTGACTTCATGCCTGTTTCAACTATAAAAGCCTGAAATAACAGCTGCATGACAATTTGTATGGATTAACCCAAAACGTTTCAGGTAGAAACAGCACTAAAGGAGTTTACATTGGCGCCCCACAATGTCCCACATCACAGCCCCGCCGTGTATTGAAAACATCTTCCAATGGTAATATCAGAACTGATAGTGTGGACATGAATATTTTTCACGTGACAACTTTATTTTATTTTATTTTATCTTTGAAGCACCTCACCCTCGCTAAAGAGGGACTAGGTTTTATTAGGATTCACATCCTCCTTCGATCATTCAAGACTCCAGCCCTAACTCCTCCTCAAGAGTCAAGTACACCACTATTCTCACAGACACTTGCATTCATGATGTATTTAGAACATCTAAATATCAATACTTGTTTAAAAGTCAAGTACACTTGCATTCGGACTAAATCCGAATTCGCCCACCACACAATGCCGAGTACTGCATCCCTATCCAATACTTGCATTCACGTACTTCCTAACCTTGTGAAAAGATGGTCGATTACAATTAATTAGCGCACTCTAAAAAGGTGAAGGTTAGTTTGGGTGAATTTATTACTGAGCGTGGTTGCCCTTTTTTGTTTTTCTTTCTCTTGGTTGGATTGTTTAGGTGTGGTTGGCTTACATGCTTACAGATGATAATTCAATTATTATACAGTTGGAAGGCTCTGTTTGTGTTACATCACTTGTTTAAAAGCTTCACTCGTCTCAGCTCTCAATATCAATGGCAGAAGAATAACAAGACAACAAAGAAATCAAATAATTAACAAACCAGGAACAAGGCATGGATTACTGTGCTTCAACACAATTTTAAAAAGGAACTGCTTCTCAGTCTGTCGATATCTGCTTCTTCCTGTTAAAACCATCTTGTAGAGATACGATCGAGAACGAGAACAAGAAGATATCATTGTTTTTTTGCCGTCAGCAGAGATATGTTGAAGCTTGATCAAGAGGAAGTTGTATCGATAGCTATTTAACATGTCCTCGACAAACAGACATCTATTCTCCACTGCTATGGAGAGAACGAGTGAATGGTTTGCTTCTTTTCCTCTTCTTTTTTGCAGTTTCCATAGTTTTCTTTGGATGCTTCAAAATGTCGCTTTATCTAGGGGAATGAACGGTTTCTTGCAAAGATAATTACAAAGAAAGATCTTGAAGATGGTCAATTTGAATTCGAACAGGATTTTCTCCCAAGAGATCCCAAGCGATATCACGGTTCATGCTGGAGGAGCCTCCTTCTCATTGCACAAGGTAGCTTCAGTCTTTTCCTTTCTACTCTCTTTCTGAAATTTTGATATTGACAACTTTAGCAATACCTGGTTTTAACGATTCAACAAATAAAACTTAAGGAGTTACCGATCGAATTGACTGAACCAGAAGCAAACCCTAGAGCAGTGGCCATAATCTGTCCTTGCTAGTGAATTTAGAGTAGAGTTGAATTCAATTTCATTCGTTGCTAACTTCAATTGCAGTTCCCGTTGGTGTCCAAGTGTGGATACATAAGGAAATTGGTCTCTGAAGATAGTGATGCCGATGTCTCTGTCGTTGAACTCCCTGATGTTCCAGGTGGGGAGGAGGCGTTTGAATTGGCTGCAAAATTCTGTTATGGGATAAACTTTGAGATTAGTACAGAGAATATTGCCATGCTTCGATGCGTGGCAGAGTATCTCGAGATGACAGAGTACTATGCTGTTGGGAACCTAGTGGGCAGAACAGAGGACTACTTGAATGAAGTGGCACTGAAGAGCCTTGCCGGGGCAATCTCTGTGTTGCATACGTCGGAGAACCTCCTTCCAACGGCAGAGAAGGTCAAATTGGTTAGCCGAAGCATAGATGCTGTGGCATACCTTGCCTACAAGGAGAGCCAATTCTGTTTGCCCGGCAGGACAGAGACTAGACATAAGAGTATCAATTCTTATTCAGGATCTCACCTTAAACCCATTGTAGACTGGTGGGCTGAAGACTTAACAGTTCTCAGGATTGATATCTTCCATCGAGTTCTAATGGCAATGCTGGCGAGAGGCTTTAAGCAGTATTCACTCGGTCCAATACTTATGATCTACGCACAGAAATCTCTTCGAGGTTTGGTGAGAAACCACTCCGAAAACCCAATTAATATTGTTTCTTTCTTTTCTTCTCCCACGTACCTGATTCGAAATCTTGGCGCAGGAAATATTTGGGAGGGGGAGGAAGAATTTTGAGCCAAAGCAAGAACACGAGAAGAGGGTCGTGTTGGAGACCATTGTGAGTCTTCTGCCAAGGGAGAAGAATGCAATGTCTGTTAGCTTCCTTTCTATGTTGCTACGTGCAGCAATTTATCTTGAGACAACAGTTTCTTGCCGGATTGATCTGGAGAAGAGGTTGGCCCTGCAGCTTGGACAAGCAGTGTTGGATGATCTCTTGATACCTTCTTTTTCCTTCAGAGGAGACACATTGTTTGATGTAGACACAGTGCAGCGGATCATGATGAACTACCTTGAATATGAAATGGACGGGACTCGTCTGGGATACGTGGTAGATGATGAGTATGTTTCCCCTTCAAGAGATATTGAGCGGGTTGGAAAGCTAATGGAGAGCTTCCTCGCCGAGATAGCATCAGACCGTAATTTATCTGTTTCAAAGTTCACCAATCTCGCAGAGTTGATCCCAGAACAAACAAAGGTAATAGAGGATGGAATGTATCGTGCCATAGACATATACTTGAAGGTTTGTGATGAAATCCTCCCCTGTGCTTTTTTATTTTTCTCATCTTAAAATTCTGTACTTACTAGATTGCAGTTATCAAGAAAGAAAACAGTTGGGATGTATAAATAGACATTTTAAATAGAATTTCTTCTAACGATCACCCTTATCATAAGTAATTTGCAGGCTCATCCTGCACTGACTGACATGGAGAGGAAGAAGGTTTGCAGCTTGATGGACTGTCAGAAACTATCACGGGAAGCATGTGCTCATGCAGCTCAGAGTGATCGCCTCCCTGTGCAAATCGTGGTCCAGGTTCTTTACTACGAGCAGAGGCGCCTACGAGATGCTATGAATGGCAACCTCATGGGTGCAGAATCTCCTGCTCTGCAGAAAATGAATTTGTGTTCTACAGATTACCACTCAGCTCCTGATGAGCTCTTGAGCTTACGAAGAGAAAATGAAGACCTGAGGATGGAATTGGTGAAGATGCGGATGCGGTTAAAAGAACTGGAGATTTCAGGAGAAATCAATCCACCTGAAAGTACTCCACCAATACCATCTGTAGATAAGCCTCCCTTGGCATTGCCTCGAAAATCATTTATCAGCTCCATGTCTAAAAAGCTTGGGCGCTTGTACCCCTTCATGCGTGGAGAGGGAGTGAAGTCTTCTGATGGAAAAGGTCGGACAAAGCCCAGCAGAAATCGACGGCATTCCATCTCTTGATTCACCTTTCCTCCTTTGTGCTGCAACGTATGCTGCTTAATTAAGAGTGTTTTGTCTCTCTGTCCTCGTTTCAAATGCTTGAGCAGAGAAGAGGACTGTTTTATCTTCCTCATCGACTCTATTCTAGTAAATGGTTGTACATATGGATGAAATGGGGAAACTAGAAAATATAGGATCGATAGGTGAGTAGAGTTGATTGCATCAAAGCACACTATTACAGTAAATTTAATCCTGATGACCGGGAAGGGAGCGAGGTAGCAATCTCCTTTCCTTTATAAGATGTTTTTTTTTCCCTATATTTGCAATTGAATTCTTGTGAAATTTATTGTTGGGATTTACATGTGATTAATGTTTGAGTGAAGAGAGTCCCACATTGATAAGGACTGAGAGTACTAAGGATTTATAATAATGATTGGCTCACAACCTAATCGCTTTAGTTTTCAAGTTAAAAGTAATGCCCAACTTTAATGTATAAATTCTACATCCATATGATCCTTAAGGTTTGATTGTGCTAAGTACAGAGTCTTAAATTAATATCACCATGTTTGCATATACCTACAATGATGTTTATTCCTTAAATCCATGTAACAAGCTAATCCTCATCTAACTATATGTTTTATGTTTGGCATCAATGTTGCAGATACAACATGGTTTTCTCAAAAAACGGTGCTGCTGATGTGTGGAGTCATTTTTTTGTTTGAAAACGTTGCTGCCAGGTAGGACGTTTCCTGGAGCAACAACAGCGTTTTGCTGTTTGGTACCAGCGCTCCAGGAAATGTTTTCAGCACTGGTACCTATTATCCAGTGCCACATTATGTCCCTGTCATTGCCACCTCATGTCTCTATTGGTAGCAATGAGCTGCAACTGCAGGAAACGCCAAAATTGGCGTTGCTCACGTCTTCCCGATTCCCAAGACATGGCTTAGATCACCATTCATTTATGAAAAAATAATTTCAAACAAACACCCATTTCCTGGAGCACTGTTTTTTCTGATGTGGCGCTGTTTTCTGGAGCAACAGCAAGTATGCCAAACAGACTAAATTAATGTCACCAGAAGCATGCCAGTTGATTTTTGTTTTGATGGGTTGTTAAAGTGGTTGATTCTCTTTATCACACCATTGCCAATTATTCGGAAACTTCTTCCCATTTTCCAAAAGCTCGTTTTTCACATTGTAATCTTTCAAATGTTGAATGCTGTGAGAGAGAGAGAGAGACAGTATGGCATCAGAGCGAAGGGTCTGTCCATGAATAATTGTAAGCCTTTGAAAAAGTGGGTTTGCACGAGGGACAGGAGAGTGTGCTTGTTCAGGTTGTGGACACTGACAATCATAATTGAATCCAAAAAAGCATGTCCACTGAAATCCGTTCATCCAGTCTGCCAAACAAAATAATTGTACAAAGAAACAGGTTTGTCCACATTCCACAGATGTAAAGTGTTTTTTCCCCACCTCACCTCACATAAACATACAGAATTAAAGACTAAAGTTGCTATGCAACTCCACATTCATAATGTAATACATGCAAATGCCTTTTACTTTTACTTTTACTAGGAATTATCTTCACTTTACTGAGGGATCTAATTCCATGGAAGATAAATCTGTTCACAGTTAATATTTGTGGAGCAGCAGGAACAAGCATTTTCTACTTTTGATTATTGATTGCAATTCTGATTCTTGGAGTGATTGTCCGAAACCGAAGAACGTACAAAGAGAAGGTCACACGTACAACTATTAATCATAAGTTCTTTAGTCTGCTAAACAACCTCATTAATATGTCTCTCTCCAAACATCTCCAAATCAGAAAAAAAAACCCCTTTTTTGGGTACATGACACGCAAAAAACCTCATACATTTGCAACCTAAGAAAACAGAGATCTGTTGACAAACCCTCAAGGAAATCAAGGACCAAGAATGCCAGTCCGTGAATCTCATTTTCCTTTACTACTGGACTAAAAGATTAATTGAGTTGAAATTGATGCAGAGTGCAGATACAGTTTGCCAGTTGACCATCTAAGTGACTTCTATAACCATAGTAATCAGATATTTCATTTATATGGGGTTGGCTACATTTTTTTTCATGTGGAGGTGGATTGGTCCAAATGTTTTTTCATACGTTTCATTTTTTTTTAAAAGAGAGAATTTATTAATGATCATAAAAGGGGCGTAAAATCTGACCCTCAAAACTATACAAGGAGCAACAACCTTTACAAAAAAAGCAAAAAACCAAGAAAAATAAAAATAAAATCAAGAATAACGGGGATGATAGCCTTTTTGTTTGTTATTATGATTTTCTTTATTACTTAAATGCAATTCAAATAAATAATACATAACGGTTAACTCCAACTAAAAATTTAAAAATAATACTTAATATCAATATTTTATAAAATAATAAAAATAAATAATATATCAAATCCACATTTATATCATAATATTATTTGAATCTCAAAAAAATTATAAAAATATAATATTAAGAAGAGTATAATTATTTTATCACTTAAAATTTATAAATTTGCACATGAATATATATATATATATATATATATATATATATATATATATATATATATATATATATATATATATATATATATATATATATATAATTTACATTACATAAAATCAAATTTATTATTTAGAAAGTAAAACCACTATTTTCAAAATATTAAAAAATATAATCTTAAATTGAATCTATCAAATCTACTAATATACATTTATACCAAAAAAAAGATTTTAATTAGAAAATCATAGGAATAAAAATATAATAATGGAATAATCATTTTAAAAGTTAAAAATTATGAATTTGCATATGATATGTATCTTAGAAATTTTAATAGATTATATATATATATATATATATATTAATTTACATTACATAAAATCATATTTATTATTTAGAAAGTAAAACCACTGTTTACAAAATATTAAAAAATATAATCTTAAATTGAATCTATCAAATCTACTAATATACATTTATACCAAAAAAAAGATTTTTAATTAGAAAATTATAGGAATAAAAATATAACAATGAAATAATCATTTTAAAAGTTAAAAATTATGAATTTGCATATGATATGTATCTTAGAAATTTTAATAGATTTGACATATTTGAAGTTGAGATTATATATTTTATAAATTATTAATGGATATTTTAATTTACATAAAGAATTTAATATTTGGTTCACATCTTTGTTAATGTAAAAATGTAAAAATGTAAAAATAGTAAAATCGAAAATAATTGATATAATAATTAAAATATAATAGGAAAAAATGTTTTGCATTGTGGACTCTTGATTGATACATTATCAATAAAATTGTATTATATCTATGCATCGTATTATATTAATTGTAATATATTTTTTTTTCATATACACCATTAAAATGTACATTTTCTATGTATTTATACATTATTTATGGTTATTTGACCTTAAATTTAATATTATTAATGTATTATGAAATTTTTATGTGTTTCCCTAATGCATCCATATTTTTCATCTGTATTCATGCATTTTCAAAGCGCATCCATATTCGTATTCAAGTTGTTTGGTATGATAATCGACACTAGGGGTGGCAATTTTCTCCATTTCCCTGATACCTATGGGGATCTGCCCCAAATGGGGTGGGGATGGGGATGATTTTCCTCCTATGAGGACGGGGCGGGGGTGCCCCCCTCCGCCTCATGGGATCCCCACTAATATATATGTATATGTGTACACATACATCTATATATTAATATTTTAAAAAAATGGTTGAATATGTTTGAATCTTTTCTAATAGGATTGTAAATTTTAATTATTTTATTTTTATTTTTAAATAAAATAAAAAGTAAAAACAAAATGATTAACATTATAAAAAATCACGGGGAATAGGGATATCGTGGGAACGGGGATGGGAATAACCTTGTCCCTATTAGCAGGGATGGGGATGGGAATAACCTTGTCCCTATTAGCAAGGACGGGGATGAGGAGAGACTCCCCATCCCTACCCTACCCTACCGTTGCTATTCCTACTTGATACCAATACTTTAATCCTTGTTTTGAGGCTCCATTGTACTTTATAATGGTGAGAGCTACTAATTTAGTCTTACACATTTTTTCCAAAACCAAACACCAATCATCCCAACAAAATTCCATCATGGTGGGTACGTAGAACAAGTTTTGGCCTTTGGCCAGACTCCGGATCTCCTCCCCACGAGAACTCTGCCCACGTCTACCCACAACACACTATCCCGTGAATTGGGAACATCTCCCCTGCATAATACCAAAATCAAACCCCAATCATCCCAACAAAATTCCATCATGGTGGGTACGTAGAACAAGTTTTGGCCTTTGGCCAGACTCCGGATCTCCTCTCCACGAGAACTCTGCCCAAAACACAGGGAACATCTCCCCTGCATAATACTATGCAGAGGTTAAAATATTCTCCATGTATGACTGCAATAAACATGGGCAGAGTTTGTAGATCCGAACACGTACCTGCGTAGATCCCCTTTGTGGTTCTATTTCCTAATTCTAAATGGGATTGTCTTCATTGAGAATAATTGTGACCTCAATTGCCTTAGAACTTCCTTAACATATAGCAACGTCTGTTTCTATGTTCTGATCTAGCTGTACCATTTTTGGTTCTATGTTAGCATTTCTTCGAACACATTTTGGGCTTTGAATATCAGATCGGCCTTGGGAATTTCACCATCTTCTCCAATGATAATGTATTTTCAACTTCAGATAATTAATCGCAGCATCCATAGTAGTGGTATGGTCAGCCAAAACATTCGGCACCTCATCCTCTCAATTTGAAGCCACCTGTACTTTGTTAGAGTCTTGGGTTTTCTCTTTCAAAAATAACATGATCAGGAGGAGTGATCACAAGATCGGACAAAGAAGCATAAAAAACCTGTACTGTTTGTGTATTTCCATCTCCCGGGTTAACACTAGGGTTTTTAGAAGAAACCTCACCAGTCGAGACTGCATTTTGGCTATTTTCATTCAACACTAGTGTTGTTTCCGAAATGGGAGCATATTGCAGTATTACCTTCTTGCCTCTTTATCAGTAATATACTTCTCCTTATTACCTTCATCCGATCCTTCTTATCACTAGAATGTTTATTGGCCTTATTGTGTTTACAAGCCGTTGCTGAATGACACCAAGCTTCTAGTGGTTATCACATATTCTGGGAGGTTTTCAAATACGACCTCTGGCTAGAATCCATCACGACCAGTACCAATCCATAACCTACTGGGATGATGCTCGAGCAGATCATGTTCTACACAAACCCTAGTCGTTGTCGTTCTAGTTAAAGTTACAGTCGCCTAATCAAACTTGAGAACTAATCCATCTGCCAAAGCAATTGAATGAAGCAAACCTTCAACATAAAAATTCATTGATAAAAAAAGAAACTGATCCAGACTTGAACAATTCAGAAAATCATCCTCGTTAACAAATCGAATCAAGATGTGTTTAGAGTCAAGAGCTGTTACGTTCTTCAAGCTCAAAGTTTTACAAATGAACTCCTTGCTATCTGGCAGAGGTGGATGGCCATGTACACTTACCAATCAATGCCCAATGAAAAACGTAATAAGATTTCTCAAGCACTTCTTCAAGAAGATAAATCGGTTCACCTTGTTTTATATTGGCACAAAAAAGCTGAACATTGAGAAATAGGCTTAGCGAGTAGGGGTGCAAGTCGGGTTGTCCCGATTTAACAGTTTACACTGTTTTGGGTTGGGCCTATTGAAATTTTGACAAAATCCCAACCCTAACCCAAAAAAATTGCACCCCTATTAGCGAGGCTAGAAAGATGAGAGAGAACTGAAGCAAAACAAGGCTTCGGGGGAGGGTTTCACAACTATGGGAATGGACTCTAAAAATTGAATACTCAATTTGACACTGAATCTGACATCTTGGATTTGGATGTTATAACTTGAATCCAATTAATAATTAGGTTGGATGTGGACTTAATCCCATCATTCAATTAAAATTGGAGTCCGATTAAAAATTAATAATAATAATAATTATTGTATATAATACACTTACATAAAGTTTATAATTGATAAATTTAACATTTTATATTAAATACAACTATATATATATATATATTTAAATTTTCTGTCATTTTAAGCACAATAAGTCGGATGTGGAATAAATTTGAATAAGATCCGAATCTGACATTTTGTATTTTGGATCAGATTCAGATCCAAATGTTTAATAATAGGATTGAATGCAAATGTAGCTGGATTCAATCCGAATATAGTCTTACTACTTAGTGCCATATCCATCAACAATTTACTACTTCTACCAGGCCAAGTCCTTTTTCGTCTGCTCCCAGTTCTTGTGTAGTCTTCTAGCCCCCTCAACTTATAACAGATCACTTCTTCTAGGGGTGCACAGTAATGGGGTACTAGAGATTTCAAATTTGAATTTGATTGAAATACACTTGCAATTATATATATATATATATATATATATATATATATATATATCTTGCTAAGCTTCTATCCCTTTTTCTTTTTAAAGACTTCATCATCCACTACGGTGGAAGCTGAAAGAAAAGAGAAAAGAAAAAAGAAAAAACTTCACACAAACAGCAGTCATGAATTAGTTGATCAGAAACAGCTTAAACCAACAAGCATGCCTAAGTCAGGTTCAGGCTGAAAACATGGTAAAGCCAAGGAGGCCTGTTCATGTTTAGTTTCTCTTGTCTCATATGTTCTTCAACATCAAAAGTGTTCTTCCTTTGGCTTTGGAAACTTGAATGCGTGTCAGGAAGTTGAACGAGCCCCCACTTGTGGCCTGTTAGCTCTTCCGTTGTATAAATCCCGTTTTGGGTCCCAGTATTTGTCCTCTTCATATGACTTGATTCAGTGGAAGAAGAAGAAAAACTTGGTCCAGAATCTGAAGTTAGTGGTGCCTCGTCTTTTTTCCTTAGGTTGTAAACCGTGGGGCCCAAAGTTAGCTCAATATCACTTTCATCTTCCATCTCTAGCACTCTATCTCCTCCTCCAATTTCGTCCACATTGCACTCTTCGGCAGCTGGTTGTTCCAGGTCAAGTCGCCTTCGTGGCTTCTGTTGTTCTTTACGACTAAAATTAACCCGACTCAGACTGTTGTCATTCTCTACATTCCATCTGTTTGATCCATATCTAGCAGGCCCAGTACTGCTTTTCACGTTGTTCATTAACATCTTCTGAATCTGATATAGACGATGGAGTTCATATAGCTGCATGATTGATCATCCTCAAGCTTAGAATTATTGGGCTAGAGAATGGACAGCTGAGAAAGGAGGAAGTATAAAGGATCAGATTTGGAATACCTGCTCTTTGAATGTCTTTTCATGCTTTAGCATGACCATTTTCATGGATTCCTTATCATAAGGCCTCAGAATCCTCTCCATCTGAACTCCAATCAGTCCTTTTAATTTTCTCCCTTTTCCCGACCGTGTTATTCACAAGAAAAATCAGAATGAGCAACTCGACTTGTTCTCGTTTCAATCCAGAGAAGTATTCTTCATATATGCACCTCCACCTTGAATATTTATAAGATGACAGCATACAACCCCTAGTAATAGCTCCAATACCTGTCAAACATTTGAAAATATTAATCTGGTTGATCGAATTTACAGGTCTTAGCTGAAGTGAATTACAGTGGTTGGAAAACTCTACCTAACTTATTAAGAATAAATACATAATAATGCCTTTCTTGTCAATGGAAGGATCATAATATGTTGATGAATTATAAAAAGCAGAGTTTTCACCTAAATGGCTAGAATAAGAAATAGAATATCATGTGCAAAAAATAGGCGTAACTACTGTGATGACTCAAACTTTTTCTGGTACACCTATTATCAAGTTGAGGGCGGTTCATGATCATGACTCCCACAGACTATGAGGACTGAGATGGTGCCAAATTACTGGTAAAATGTCAGATTCAAGTTTTTGACAATATTGTCAGGATGGAGCTTCCAGCTTTCCATTTATCTGAGTCCTAAGGGTACCTCATTCCATCTGTCTACTATTTATTTTTATACATGTTATATCTTTCATTTGCTTAACAATCTCTGGGGTGTCACATACAAGAATCTAGTCTCGGGTTTTTTTTTTTTTCTGAAACAGAGAGAAGCAGAGGAATTTTCTAAATGAGATTTAAGTTAAACAACTCCAATAAACAGAAGGCTCTTGATGATGTCTCTGTATTCAATGCTCAACCATCTTGCTTAGTCCTATGCTTAAATTTCTATTTGCAAAGCCACTTCGCCTTCTTAACTCTAGGAATTTACATCACTTCGCCTTTTCCTCAGTAGTTTCATCTGAGGGAGTACTAATAATTTTCATGTATTGGAATTTTTAAGATCAATAACAACAAAAAACAGAATGCTCAAAGATGTACAATTAAAGGGTCTATATCTCAAGTTTAAACCCTTATTAATATATAAGTCCATATTGTTTTTCCCATCCCTGCTAAATAAACAAAGCTATTAACAAAAGCAAACAGCCATTCATCAGAGGTCAATTTTCTATCAGACTTTCGTACTTTCTGTAATCAGTAATGCATAACATACACTATGTAAACACGAAGTGTCTGCAACTTTCGAGGGTTTGGGGGTTCTGAAAAGCAATCGAAATGGGAAACTTCTTCTATTGTGAAAACAAGCAAGCATATAATTCAAAAACATAATATCAGTTCCTATTAAGGTAAAGAACCTAACTGTCCAATTTAATGGAACCTCTATAGCTTGCTGGGTATCAAAATGTCAAATATTTATAGGGATTAAAACAGAGCTCTACGACTATAGGTTGAATTATTCAAAACAAAAATCTTTGTACAGATCTCTAGGATTTCAGTAACAGAAGGATAATTTTTTGAATAGGCAGGATCAAGTAAGGCAGAGCAAACAAAACTATACTGTATCCTGGAATCCTCTACAACTAAAACCAAATACAAGAGGCCAGGAAGAGAAAGAAATGAAAAGTATTTATCCTGACCTCTGGAGTCTCATCAGCTGGTAAGATGAACCAACAGCAGTACTTTGATACTCAGAAGAAGAAGAAGAAGAAGAAGAAGAAGAAGAAGAAGAAGAAGAAGAAGAAGAAGAAAAAGGGAAGAATGGAAGAACTCCAAACTCCTCCAGGTGAGAGTAACACGACAAATTATCTGCTCAAACCCACTCCAAGTCTCCAACCACAGCTTACTTGGAGGAAACAACACCTCTTCTTCACATTCCGAATTAAGTATAAGCTGCAAAAATAAAATAATAACGGAAGAAGAATTTAAGATTCTCTTTGTCACAGTGAGAGGGAAATATTATTGTATTTGGGATTTGAGGCATGCCAAACAAATCCCAGTGCGATAGCCAATATGATTCAAGGTATGTGGAGGAGATGCTTGGGACAGGTCCAGCAAAAGATAAAAAGATATTTGCTTAATAAATATAACAATAAAACTAAAAACTACTCCAATTATTATTATTATTATAATAGGCATAGTTCAGATCACACTTGGCAGAGCCTTACACTGCTCCAGACAATCATCAAAAGGACAGCTTAGCCTGCCAAGATGAATCACATGCACCCAGAAATTCTATATCCCCATCAGCAGTTGCCTCAATAATGTACGAATACATTTAAATATTTTATATGCATGCACTAAACATTCATGTTCATATGGGGAGAGAGAGGGAGAGAGACAGTTCGAGGATTTTTTTTTCTATTTTACTTTTTTTTAAGGGACTCTAAGAGTTGGCCATGATGGTCTGGTTCATTGATGTTGTCCCTACGGGACGTGGGGTACATCTTGGAGGTTGCAATAGTCCGGAAACAGAGATGATGATGAAGACCTGTATTATTTTTAGGGCAGCTGTAAGGTGGTGTGGTATTTGGGTCGATGGCAAAACTTAAGGTGGTGTTTGGATTGATGCCGATTTCTCGTAAATCGGTGGTAACACGTCAGTGATTCAAAAACTCGCTGATTACTTTATTGTTTGATTGGTCGATTTCTCAGAAATCAGCAAATGGGTCAGGAATTTTGATTATTAAAATCGGGTTAAGAAGAGGAATCATCACTTTAGGCCGATTCTGATTTTTTGGATGATGTGGCATTTAAGGTAAATAGGGGAGACAATTCTATAAAAAAATCATTGTTAATAATCACTATCAAATAAATTCATAGTCGATTTTTAAGAAATTGGCTGACATGGCAGCAATGATATCAAATAAACTTTTTTTTTTTGTTTTTTTTTGAGAAATTAGTGATTTTAGAAAGCAATGGTTTATGACAATCTCATAGAAGAATCATCATCAATCCTAAAACACCTCATAAATCTTGACCACTAGATTTTGGGTTCCCAACTAAGTCCACAATAGGAATGGCAATGGACTAGGTTCGGGGTGGTGATCATATTTCTCATCCTTGATTTTGAATTTTAAGTAAATCCATATTAGGGTAAAAATTAACCTCATCCCTGATCTTGATGTAAATGGGTTCTCCATTGGGGATCGAAACCTCTATATTCTTTTAATTAAAAGTTTTTCTAAGAAAAGATTTTGCTTAAAATAAAAATATTAAAATAATAATATTTTAAATATATTTTGATATATGCATATATTTGATATTAATAATATCTAATATATAATTAGGTTTAGAGTGGGGTGGAGACTTCACTCACTCCCCACTCCATCCTTATTAATCTACCTCATCCTGTGAAGAAAGTCTTCATCCTTGACCCAATTGGGTTGGGGAGGTTACGTATGGGAATAGGAAAAATTGCCATCCATAATCCACAATTCAGACTATCTTGGTCTAATATGCTATGTCACAAAGGCTCCATTTGGGAAGAGTGTAAATATAAATATATAGAGTGCATTTTTGGTCCATTCAAATGAAAAATTGGTTTAATTTTGCATTGATAAATTTACTTTATTGTCAAATGATTTTTTGTTGTAATGGATGCAAAACACAAATCAGGAGATTGAAACATACCTTTTTAACATTGATCAACTCTGAATTCAAAGTTTGCAACCTTTTCTCTCATTTTGGATAATAATAAAAATGCCTTAAAATTTGTTAAAATTGTCACTTTAAATATATAATTTAATGAACACGAGAAACTAAATCATAACACATTTATGCATTCAACTGACATTTGTGCTTTTCCAAATGGAACCTTAATATTTACAAACAAATGTTATAATTCATAAAAGGAAACTTTCTTTTTTTGGGTTCAGACTATGATACGGGAAAGACATGATATAAAAAAAAATTTACAACCAATCAACTAACATCATAATAGAGGTGACCAATTAAATGGTATTAAACAAAATTCACCGAGCCATTTTAATTGGTCAAAATTTGTCGATACCATATCTTTCCGGTATCATAGATTTTCTTTTTTTCCATCTAATTTAATAAAAATAAATTGGTAGAATGAACGAATGAATGATGCCGGACAAGTTTAGAGGGAATCCTTATCCTACAAAGATGCTTGTCAGCCTCTTCTGCATGCCAATATAAATTGGCATCATCAGCGCCATGGATTAATATTTTTATATAATTTAGAGAGATTCTAGTTCATTTCATCCAACCATATCTCTTCAAGAGTTACATTGTTTGTACGTTATGCCTAGAAACCAAGTAATATATAGTCAAACAAATCATGGGACAATGAATGAAAAAAAAAAAAAATCCGAGTCATATGATTCTTCTCTGTGTACTTCTTGCTTTTCTATCATGGCATGTGGATGAATTAGCCCTAAATATCCAATCTTTTTTATCTCTTGAAGAATTAGCCATTTAATGAAGGCAATCTCCTAAAAAAGCAAGAAGTATTATTTATTTATTGTGTCAAGGCGTCACTTTTAAGATATAAATGAGATAACAATTTATTTATTGGACGATCCAGTCTCTCGAGCCCAAAATCAGTGGTGTTATATGCAATTTCTGATTTCTGGGATTAATGCTTGTGTGCATGTGCATGATATTGTCTTTACTAGCTTGTAATAATATGGGTTTGGGTTGGGATTGGGTCACTTGGGACTAGGGAGGGAAAGAAATCCTCAAACCTGCAACCTCAACTGCTCAGTGCGCTCATGTCATGCTGAAAGTAAAAGCTCAGAGAGAGAGAGAAGGGGCCGGGGCGCCGACACAAACGCACGCGTTGCCGGTGCACGGTGGTGCAGCCACCTGAATTGGTGGGTCCCATGTAAGTTTGCCCAGAGAGAATGAAAAAGGAAAGAGAGCGCCACGGACTGAGTGGCACTGTCAGTGGCAGGTGTTCCATCCCGGGGCGGGGCCACCTGAATGTAGTGTAGACGGAGAAAAGAAGCAACACTTTCTTTTTGAGTCATTCATATTCACGAAACTATCTCCTCTATTTACCACTAACATTGAGATCAAATCAGCCCCCACAACGTTTCACAGTGCATCCTGGTTGTGTAATGGGAATATCTTTCAATGATAATATCAGAAATAATAATATTATCATTGAAGTTCAAGTCTACCCCCTAAAATATTGCTGCCTATAACGTCTCACAGTATATCCTCGCCATGTATTAGAAACATCGATCATCATTTCAGAGATTATAATGAGGAAATGTTTCCAATACACAATCAAGATGGGTTGTGGGACATTGTGAGTGACAATCTTATAGGGGGCTGATTTGATCTCTTTGTCATATGAAGATGCTTTCAATAGATAGTAGGAGTATAATGTGGGAAGTTGTGAGGATAATCTTGTGGATGACTGATTTGAACATTGCCCAATCGACTCCTACAAAATATCTCTTCCTTCTTATCCTCAACAACTACATATCACAATCACAACCAAGTTCCATCTCAAAGCTCACAAAGCTGTTGGGTCCCACTCCCACAACTCATAATAGATATGTTAATTGCTTGCTAAGTAAGCACAAAGGAGTTTCAGTTTCCCCTCACCTCTCCCATACTCACTGAGTTACTGTACTGTACCTTAGAAAACCAAAAAGCTATTTCCATAGCTTTGGTTCCAAATTCAAAAGTCAGTAACAAAAGGGGGTACGTAGTATTTCATTCTTTGCTCTTATATATATATATATATATATTTGAATCCGTGCATCGTTAGAATCAATCTTATTTATAGCTTACTGTGCTGCCAAAAGCATTTTTTAACAAAACAAGAAACGCGGCTGTAACATTCGCCGTGGAAAATTAGAAGTCCATACGACGGAGCAAAATTTTTTATTTTTTCTCCTCTCTTATCTTTATCTTGGGCCGTGGGGACTTAGAACCCGAAGCTGTTGGGTGGGTCCCTATAACATATTATATTAAAAAAATCCAGCATGATAGATAGAGAGATGCCATTTAACTTTAGCTATAGCCATCTGATCTGATATCCATGCCATTAAGGAACATTCCAACAATTATAACAAAACGCTATATTAAATTTCACCTTTCACAACACTGGTTGGTGTTGCATTTCAGTTCAGGCTGTTTTTTTTTTTTTTTCCTAAATTTTTTGGTATAGTTGATTTCTACAGTTTGTCGTATTCTCTCATGAAGGGGGACACACAAGGGTGCGTTATTGGGATATTGGACCCCATGTCGCTTTGAGGAATCAAGAAGAAGATTGGTCCATGAGTCATGTCCTTGTAGGCCCAGACCCGAGTTTCAAGATATTCCCCAATAATTATGTAGGCTTGAAATCGTAGATACCGACTATTAGGAAGAAGGGTACACATGTCATATATGCCAAAACATGGGGTCCCTTTCTACAAATGCATTTGAAATTTAACACTTCACTTGACTTAGTTCTATGGATTTGACAATGATGAAAGTAAATTAAACCAACCTATACTCCTTTCTATAGTTGATCTACTTTTTTCTTCTTCATTTCACGCTTCTCCATTTCAGAAAATAAAATCCCCCAAATTAGAACTAATTCTATTGTAAAGGAATCCACAGTCTTCCTGTATGTAAGGGCAAAGAAGGACAACCCATCCAAGAAAAGCCCACACCCTTTGTTCAGTTCTTTTTTTCAGTATTCAGATTGAAACTGAAAACAAAGTACAAACAGAATAAAATTAATATTTCAACACTTGAATCGATTCACTTCAAAGTATTCTCTAGTCTTACATATATGCAAGTAGGGGGAGAGTGCAAACTGCAAAGCAAACCTGCTCCCCTCCCCATGGTGTATCCCTTTACTTTTTTTCTTTCTTTCTGTTCTAAATAAGTGCTAACGCTCCTTTTGCAGCTTTTAGTACTTACAAGAGCCTAGGTTGCGTTTGACATGCTTTCTGAGAATCATTCTGATGACTTCTTTTTATGATCTTAAAATTCACTTTGAGTTTGCATTTGAGAAAGCTGTTGGAATGTATTATTTTGCTGGGTTCAAAATTCATTTTAATAATATAGGAGCTTTTTTAGATAAAAACTAAGGTTTTTAAAACCGGACCAGATGGGAACTGTTCTGGGTTCAGTTCTCAGGTCGAACCGTTCTACTGTCTAGTCTGAATGAACAGTCCATTCTGACAGAAAAAATAAAAAAAATTAGAAAGAATTAAAAAAACAAAAAAAATGACCAAAAACCATTGCTCAAATTGATGGTTTGACCGCCCAAGTCAGCAATTCGTTAACTAAATCAATAATTTTTTGTCAAAAAGTGATTTTGGGATAAAACAAAACTGATCAGGTGACTAGTTCCTGATTTTTTCGGTCAGACCGTCTGATCAGGTCCAATTTTAAAAACCATATAAAAAACATTTAACATCAAAATTGATTTCAGAAATAAAACATTGTTTATTCAAAACTCATTCTTCACATGATTCCTTTGAACAGAATTTTAACCAAACATGGTGATTTCCCTTTGCAAATGCCCTAATTCTTCGATTTTTTTATCTTAGATCACAGTGATTTCAGTTCACTCTGTATTGCAACTAATAGCATTACCCTTAAACAAATACTAATCTCTTCACATGTTCATTTTGTCATATGTACAATTAAAGCCAATGGGAGAAAATACAGATAATCTTTCCTTGAGCCTCGATCGCCAAGAACTTGACCTGCCACACTGTGAATGGCAACTAGATTTTGGTCCTGTTGCTGTGAGTGGTGGCGGAAATGCTACTTCCGTTACGGCTCTTTCTTGTATTAAAATAATGCATTTTATCTTTTTTTTTTTTTTCTTTTGCATAACTGCCCTTTCCGATCACATATTCTGCAATTATCAAGCAAGCAACACCCTAATTAAGGGGGTATTTGATAAAGTGGTGGTGTTGCATTGTCATTGTTAGGAAAATTTCATATCAGTATACTGTATTTTGGCTCGAGTGATAATTTGGGTTTAAAACTTTAAAATGTGACAATTTAGTACCTAAATTTGTAAAATGTGACAATCTAGTATTCAGACTTTCCAAATGTAACAATCCAATATCTGGCGTTAATCAGTCTGTTAATCAACCATTAAGTGACATTTGAAAAGTAAAAAATGCACTAATAATACAATCTAATTCTTCTAAACAATTACCAACTTTTTTAAATAGAAGAGGCTAAGATTTGAGACTGTTTAGTTTTTTTGTCAATGTTTGGATGGTTCACAAAGAGAATTTGATGTCATTTAAAGGGCATTTTTGACTTTTCAAATGCCACTTAACGGCTGATTAAGAGACTAGTTAACGATAGGTACTGGATTATCACATTTTGAAAGTTTGGATACTAGATTGTCACATTTTGAAGGTTCATATACTGGATTGCCACATTTTAAAGTTTGGAGAACAAATTGTAACTTGAACCAAAGTACAGGGTACTGATCGAGAATTTTCCCTTATTGTTATTTTAGGTTGATTGGTACAAATTTGTGGGATAGAGATTTTTCTACTTGAAATGTTTTGAAAACATTAAATTAATCAATACAAATTACTCTTTTTACTTCAAAACATCTCACACATGCATTTTTCTAATTGAAACAATGTTCGTATGTGATGTGGCAATACATATTCCTCACAAATTTGTATTAAAGCACAACCCAAAATTCTACTTCAATGTAACATCAATGTACCAAATAACCCCTAAATAGAAACTTGGTTTGATTATTAGGCTTGTCTGTTGTATTGGGCCTTTCGTGCTGAATGTAACTCTTTGGTGTATATCTAAGTATTGCTGAATTGCTGAATGAAATTCACCTAATCAGGCTTGAAAATAATAATAATAATAATAATAATAATAATAATAATAATAATAATAATAATAATAATAATAATAATAATAATAATAATAAATTATAGATTATCAACCTGTAAATTTAGGGTAGTGATACTTGGTCCAACTTCTAAACCCTACTAATCAAAACCCTTTACAACAAGAAGAAAGAAATATAAATAAAAAGTGTGTACAAATATTTAAGAGAAGGGGCAAAAAAGCCAACAAATTAAGAAAAGGACAGTTTGGAAATTTTAGAAATGTTTAACAAGAACATGACATTCACATGAGAGTCTTTTCTTATTTTTAAATTAAATGATGAAAAACTAAACAAAGGGGCAAAGCGCATGAATCTAAAAGTTTAGGGGGTCTTTATTGCAAATGAAAGTTTGATTCCACCTTAGCTGAGTTTCTACAGCTCTACTGATATACCGGGTCAATAATCATGAGTTTGACTTGCCAGTCGCCATTTTTTCCCACTTTTTCTGGAACAAGATCTGCTCCTCATACATGTGGGCCTTACAGGCACATTCACTATGCATTGGAAACATCTCCCATGAATAATAATTTATAAGCACAGAAGATGTTCCCAATACATGATAGGATGTGTGCATGAGATGGGTGTGAAGAATAGATTCGGTCTCCTTTTTTCTCGTCATATAAGTACTCACCGGTGCCTGAACTAGAATGAACCCATCCCACACCAGTTTTATTTAGGCTCAGGTTGAAAGGAATACAAATACAAATATGTTGTATTTTATATAATTTTATATGTATTTATATTATAAATATTTTTATTTGTACTGTTTCCACACTAAGCCTTCTCATTCACATTCAATTTATGCATGCTTGCTACCGGGTCCGGATATTAACCCAAAATGGCCTTTCGGAAGGATCACGTTCACGGTTGTGTCATGAAGACATGAACTTCGGCGGCGACCATTGAACTCTGGGCTGGCTCACATACAGATCTTTAGGTTTGGGCCCAAAATATTTGAAATTGATCATTACGCCCAAAAGATCACCTCCGGCTCTGGAGCTGAAAACGCAGCCAAATATATATTTGTTGGTTGGTGGTTAGCTGCTTAATTTACGAGGTTTGAATCGTTTCATATGACTTTTTGGTTACACATCTTAACCAATTAATAAGCCTTTTGTGCATAGAGGTAGAACATTAGATTGGGCTTTGTTAGATTGAGTTTGGGGTTAATTGTAAGGTAAATTACAAAGATTCCTGTGTAATATGGGGTTAGTGATAAAGATTATTCCTATGCTCTTTAATATGTGACAAAGACCCTCTGAACTGTGATAAACATTCACTGGACCGTCAAATTAGATGATGACGGAAAGTGTTAAAATATCAAAATATCTCACCGTTGGAAAAGGAAAACATTTTTGGTAAGAAATTCTCTACATGTTGAATACTTAATGCTTGAATCTTCTATTTCTTTCAACAATTACCAAAAAAAAAAAAAATCTTTCGACTGAGACAGAATAGCGTGTTCTGGGACTAGGATTGAAACGTGGCGGTTGAATGGAGAAACTCTCTCCTCCACCCTTCTCTCTCTTGCTTACGTAGGAAACTTATGCGTTCTCTACAAGTGAAAAATTGAGAGGTGAGACATTTCCTCTTTTTCTCTCTCCATCGTGTTCCTCGATCACGGAAAGGTTCGGTCCAACTGAAGAAGGATATTGGAGGTTCAGGTTACGTTCTTGTTGCAGAAATACCTTGGCAATTATGTTCAAGGTCTAAAAGAAGCTCTGAAGATCAGCGTTTGGAGAGGTTCGATCTTCATTTCTCTTGTTCGTTAGGCTGAGTTTGGAAGGACTACAAATGTAAATATATAGTGTAAAATCTTATATTTTGTATATTTATGTTGCACATATTTGTATTTGTACTGCTTCCAGACTGAGTCTATCGCACAGGTCTTTAAAGAAAGCTTGTTAAATTTGC